>NC_133220.1:1208555-1468555 GCF_040436345.1 Pagrus major | reverse complement strand
TGGCAATTCAATCAATAAGAAACAGCACAGTTTGTGATTTTCTTTACTTCCCCAAAGAATGAAGGACAGTAAAAGAAAAGGTTCGTAGCTTGATAACAGGACTGTGTCTGTCAATAGGCCGTAACATTACATCACAGGTTAATTAATGACGTTACTGATTAAATGACGTGTGCCGATTGTGCCTGTAGATCGAAGAGAACCAGAGCAGAAGCTTTGTGATGGTGTCGCTACAGTTTTTACTGTGAAAACATACGTCCCGTCCATAAAACACCTGCTTTTAGAATGGAGTTTGGTTTAACGGTCTGTCCACTCCGAGGTTATTCTCAGAGCTGATCTAATGTAGGAAGTGTTTTCTATTTCTCTCAGCTCGTAGCGAAAGAGATTACAGTGACGTCACATTGGGCAGACTTCAAAACACAAAATAAGTGATAGATGACAGAAAAACATTAACTGGACATTAAATGAAGTAGTTGTGTTTGTCAGGTTTGTCCACTGTGATGGAGGCAGACTGAAAGGACTCATCAACCCCTGACTAGCAGCAGGCTTTGGGCTCCTCATAGCTGAAAAGCAAAGAATAAGGTATAGGAATACGTTTCTTTTTACTGAAATGTAATAAAATATGTTGGCACAATACTTTGTGACATAAACATGGTGCTACTCACTGCAGAGCGACATAATTACAGTTTCATCTGAATCTTATCAGTCGGCTTGGTGAGCAGCGAGGAGCAGACGCCGCCGTCACAGAGGAGCTTTTATCCAAGTCAGATTGTCAGACTTTCATTCTCAGATAAGTGATCAAGCTGCATTTAAACACAAAGAGAAGAACATTTTTCTGCTCCGATCAATTCTCAATCTTTGCCTTCAACCACAGGCAGACGACTGCTGGGTTCTGGGAGTGATACAGACGGATCTACAAACTCCCCTCCAGTTTCTTTTAGCTGTTGTTTGCTTAGGAAAGTCAGGTTCGTTGGTAACTCAGGTGTGAGGGCGTTGTCATATCTATTAGATAAGACAGTGTAGGGACAGATTTGTTCTTAATCTTTATGAGAGAGATGACTCAGATCTTTGTTCTTTCTTCAGTTTAGTTTCACAGAGATAAGGCTTTACATGGAAAACAAGAAGAGTGATTTATTCTGTAAAGTCCCCCCTCCACACATCCCGAGGATATCATTATCTCTGATGTGCGTTACAAATAAACGCCACTTAAAAATTAAAGACAAAAAGATGCTTCAGAACTCACCAGGTTCTCTTCTGTATAACAGTAATCCAGTGATAGTCGTCTGTGTGAGTCTCTTACAAACAGAAACTGCTGATAGCTGATTCAGATGTTAAATGATGAGAACCTAAAAAAGTTAACTGCAGACCAAAAAATTAAGACTCAAGAGAGAATACCAGCACCCACAGTTCATGTAGCTGTTCCTCACAACACAACATTTAATGAGCTCTTTCTTACCCGATACCTTCATTTCTTTATGTTACGTCATACTCGGTATCTGTCAATACACAAAGTTCAGGTATCATGTCGGGAGGGAACCAACAGGAATTCTCTAGAAGAACAATCAGCTCTTCTTGTTGAAAGAACTAAGAAATCCAAAGGACATCACTCTGGATGAGAGTTAAAGGACAGAGAACCAGGGGGTGATTGCTTTACCGTGTGTCAGGGGTGTAAATAATTGTCAATGATCGAATCAATTCTGGATCTCGGGGCTTCTGGAGACTTGGATTACATCAGACGAGCTGTATGGAGCCATTAGATGTTGTTTCCACCCCGCTGTCTCCAGCTGCTTCAGCTGTTTAGCAGAACGCTGCAACTCTGTTTTACTGTGAAGCTCCAGAAACGTTTTGTGGACTACGAGACTTCACCTGACTTTATATCATCAGGAGGAGATGATGGCTGAGCCTGACTTTATATCATCAGGAGGAGATGATGGCTGAGCCTGACTTTATATCATCAGGAGGAGATGATGGCTGAGCCTGACTTTATATCATCAGGAGGAGATGATGGCTGAGCCTGACTTTATATCATCAGGAGGAGATGATGGCTGAGCCTGACTTTATATCATCAGGAGGAGATGATGGCTGAGCCTGACTTTATATCATCAGGAGGAGATGATGACTGAGCCTGACTTTATATCATCAGGAGGAGATGATGGCTGAGCCTGACTTTATATCATCAGGAGGAGATGATGGCTGAGCCTGACTTTATATCATCAGGAGGAGATGATGGCTGAGTTTATATTTTTTGGGTGAACTGTTCCTTTAAAATCATCCTTGAAAGAAAAACATCTGGTCAGTCCAGTCGAGTCTCTCTTAAAACATGTCTGCAGGGCATCCTTTGGATTTTGCACCAAAATCAATATGAACCAGAGAACACACCTTTAAAGTTAACGAACTGTCTTTGCACATTTTCACCCTTATAAGGAATTCATAATTAATCTTCTACTATTATAATTGTTTATTTTCAGTCAGTTAGTTATGAGCATTGCAGGTGTTTTGCATCATAAACTGAACCAAACTTTTAGGTTCCCTCCCCTCAGTGCACCCATGCAGACTCAGGCGCTCTCCTCCTGTAAGTGGATTACATCTCAGACGTCACACATCATAACCTCTCCTCCTGCTCCCCTGACACTCACCACGCTGAGTTATTAACCTCCAGCCTTCACTATCTGATCATCCCCCTCACACTCCTCACACCTCATCTCTCTCGTCCTCCCCAGCTGTTTCCTCAACACACACTTCAATAAAACACAGGTTGCTGCTCTTTCTGTTTTTTTCTTTCAAGCTTCATCTGTTTGTCTGCCTTCCTTAAACTGCTGCCGTCTCCATCCCCCTCTCCATCTCTCCCCTCTTCTCCCCGGCTTCCTCTGGAGACTCTAAGTGCATTAGGATAAGAGGCTCTCTTCCTGTCTCATGGCCTTCCTTCAGGCTCGGTAGCTCACAGGTCCAACTCCCTCGCTCACAAACTCACATCAGAGGGCAGCACTTTCAGAGTGTATTTTTATGAAGCCTGCTATTATACACAGCAGAATGAAAACGAGTCTCCACATCCATTAGCAGCCAAACATCCTGTCGATACCATGAAAAGTTTCTTTGTTGTGACCGAGGCAGGTGGTTCACTCACAACACGGCTGAACAGAGAACTTCAACCAACAGGCGTCAGAAAGGGCAGCAAAACATCGACAACAGCCTCCGAGGAAACATCAGACCACACTGCCCAAAAACACAGCAGTGCAGATCGTCTGTAAATTCATCCCGCCACCCAAAACCTCCCAACAACCGATACATACGTGCTGGTGTCTCCCCCTCCTGTAGTTTCAGTAAATCTAGTGTCAAAACTAAACAAAATAAACTTTCAAAATGTCAAGAAAGGAAAATATTCTTACATAAAGAATCCAGAACCAAAAGAAAAGGAGGAAGGAGCAGATGAAGACATGTTTGTCAACTAGATCAAGCCGGGGGCCGACATTCAGAATACATATTCCATTTAAATAAAAAGCATTAAAGCAGAAAAAGCTTGGGGATGTTTTTTCCACAGGGCAACATCACACAACAGCCAATCATGATATTTAAGCCTAACTGCAGAAAGTCATGCACAGCATGCTGAGCAGCCTGGAGCCTGAACACAGCGCACTTCTTGTTTTTATGTCAAAAATAAATAAATAAATAAATAATTATTTTTTTCATGCCTTTTTATTTTGCTAATGATTTCCCCAGAACATTTTCTACTGAGGAAGACAGATACCAGTTTATATTTTAATGTGTTCTGTATATTTTGGACAAAATAAAACATTTGAAGACGTCACGAGATGATTCTTAAAAAACAAACTGCAGGACGTGATTCTCTGTTTGTGTTTTCAGCCGTCATCCTGAACATCCAAGAAACCCTGAGGATCATTACCAACGTGTTTCATTTAAAATCAATTATATACAATAAATCTTTTTTTTTTTTTTTACACAAATGAAGAATCTAATTGTTCCACTCGTCTCTCTGATTCTGTGCAGTGAGCGACACAGCTCTTGTTAAATCGAGTGGAAAAACACACTTTTTAAAAATATGTGCTTTGCATATCAACACTGGACAGAGTGGTTTGGTTAGTTGCAGACTAGATGATGTCATCTTGTTTTCTGTGTCTGGACAACATATTAATCTTTCTCAATTTCAAACTTTTCTGACGAGTTGAGTTAGAAAACAATAAAAACAAGTCTTGGTTAATCCGTTCTGAAACAGGTGAGGGAGAATGACTGCAGAATGGACTACAACCAGAACCAGAAGTACTGTATCTAAAATAGTGCAATCATTTCATCATTTAGCAGTTTGATGTGAGAGTGAGAGGCAGCCAGCACCAATGGAAAATAAGACTCTTCAGGTTTGGCTCAGTTGCTGATGTCAGAAATGAGTTCAGACAGGTTTGAAATTGACAAATCTTTTTATACATTTCTATAAGAAACTAAGGGACAATTAAATATGGTGTAACCGAGGCAGTCAGTAGCTCAGAGGTGTTGAGGCTGACAGTTTTTGTATCTTGTTCCTCGGCGACTCCACGAGGAGTTTGTCAGTAGAACACAGAGTATCAATAATCATTGTACCAACACACAAATCCTCAAACAACCCCACAGAGTGACAAAACAAGTTGTGCACTTGTGTCCTCTTACCTGAACAACTTAATAGGTCTCCTCTCACTCGTGTGCTTGTCTGACTGAACCATCCACCCTTTCCTCCTCCCAAACTCTGCCTCTCTTTATACTACTTCACCTGACTTCCTCCTTTGCTGCCACAATAATTCCTAGAGGTCGCAGCCGAACAAGAAACATTAATGTGAGTCATAACAAGCTGCTGCGTGGTTGTTTTTTTCTGATGAGGACGGCTGGTTTCAAATGTAGATGTTTCACCTGTAATAGTTCTGCACTGGCCGACATGCCACAGAAGTGCAGGTCACTTCCTGTCAGCTCTAATTAGACTAATGACCATCAATCACACATCAAAGCAGACGCCCAACGGGAGCAACGATCCCTGTTTGGATCCAAAGAGAGCTCGATACACGATGACGGAACCAGGAAATACAAATAATACAAGTATGGTAAAGAAACAAACTAGAAGCTATTTCCAGCGATGTCTGACATTTAAGAGCTGCTGGCGAGACGCCGTTCATAATTAAAAACCCAGCGAGTTATAAATCTGGAGCTGAAAACACTGCGATCAGCAACAACAGGCCGTGAGATAAACAGGAAGTAAACAAGTTACACAGCTTAACCTGCAGAGCCAACACAGCCATCAATATTTTCTTTAACTTGCATTTAATCATCAGTACACCACACACACACACACACGCGCACATACACACACTCTCAGCCCAACTTCCATTAATTAACAAATTGCCTGACAGCAAGCTGACTGGCTGTCTAATAAATAATCAGCAGATCGCAGCTTGAGAACGCGGGGCTGTGCAGGGTTTGGACTCGATTTGGATTAATCCGCAGCCAACTCCATCTCCGAGGAGGATGACACGCGAAACTCCCCGAAGAGAGCGGCTGTTCAAGGCTGCATGTTCAGACGTCGACCAAAAACAGCTTGATAGAGGAGCTACATGAGTGTGGCAATCAGCCGAGGAGGCCCAGAGGAGAGGGAGGTGAAAACAGAGAGAGACAGAAACAGTTATGAAACCATAGAAAAGAGCCACAGAGGACGAATGGACAGAAAGAGAAAAGAGAGAGCGAGAGACAGACGACAGAGAAGGAGGGAGATCTTCTCACTAATTAATAGGTGTCTGAATTTCAATTACCCCTGACCTCAATTTTCAGTGAGGAAGAGAGAGAACAAGAGCGAGAACATGAAGACGATAAAAAAAGGGACAGCTTATGTAAGCGGCCGCTTCGTGGAAAATATTTTGTTTTTCCCGTCGCTCTGCTGATGTGAACAATGCTTCCATTCTTCAGCACCAGGCTGGATATTAGCTGCAGGTCTGGATGCCACCGCGCTCACAGCCGTGTTGTAATGATGTTACAGTGTGCTGGATTACTTCTTTCTTTACTCTGTTATATGTTGTGTTCACTTTAACAGGAGGGTGTGTGTTGTGTTTCCTTCACACTGCTGCACAGTAACACTCATGACAAACTTAGTTGTGTCATACTTTCTACTGTAACTCTACATCACCTCCTGCTAATAGTTCACTTTAAAGGAGCAGTCTGTAGTTTTGTGACAGAAATGTTAATGAGCAGAGAAAGATCCTCATTGGCTGATTTTTATTTCCCGCCCAAACAAACTAAATAATCAAACTCTCTTTGTTTTCATGACTGAAGAAACTAAATAAACAAACCGACCTTAAAGGACAACACAATTTATACTGTTTGTTTATATGTGGCGGACCCTGCCACCTTTAGACCTTATTTTCCTCTGAGAACAGTTTGTTTATCACTTCATTAATATTGTAAATATTAAAATTCTGAGTTTGGATTTCTTCTCCAAAGCTACATAGTGCCCCTTTAATGTCAAGTCGTCTACATTTAACCAGTGATTCACAAATAATCTGAAAAACACAAACAAGAAAATGCGTCCATTAATGCAAAATACTAATTTTAATAAGTATCTGCTGTGAAGCTCCTGCCGGCAGCAGGAGACAGGTGCTCACACTGCAGAGCCCATTAAGATTCAACACCTCAGTCTGCAGCTATTTGATCTATTTTCAGCTCATTGTTGTGGTTTGTGAGCGGCTGTGATGAGACAGTTCATAATGACTTCTGGCAACCTGCCAAACACACAGAAGAGGAGAGCAGTGTCTGTAACCTGTTCACCATGAGAGAGGCCCCAAGTACAGGAGGAGCTCATGAGAGACGCCGGCTCCATCAGGAGGGAAACTGTTGGATACACTGTCATGAACTTTAGTGCAGACGTTAAAGATCCCGACAAAAATGTGCTGACTAACTGTGGTGATCCTCTGAACCACCAGAAGGTCAAAATTAGAACTAATGAAGTGAAAAATCTAATTTAGTTATTATCTACAAGACGTTCATGGTTCCCAGAGGATGTATCGATGTAGCGCCATCGTCAGGGCAACATTTCATGTATCCAATACTTTGGTTCATCACCAAATAAGAGAGAGAGTTAAATTTCCTCGACTCTCTGGAATAAATTAGCAGTACGGAAATATTCTGGATTTTGGAGAAACATCAGCTGATCTGTAACGGTGGGCGGAAAAATCCTTCATGCAGACTAAAATCTAATGGTGGTGTTCAGTCAGGAGACGCAGTGACTGAAACCAGCGGTGAGAAAGTCTGCTAGATGCTCGGCTAATTTAACAATGGTGACTAACGTTACTAAAAACATCTAAACATCTTCCTGCTTTATTCTTCGGTTAAATGTTCTTGTTTTGCAGCCATGTTTCATGTTTGTTGGTGGATTCAGTTTAAAATGAACTTTACTGCACAATTATTTAAAATTATTCACGTGTTGTTATTTTCTTTACAGCCAAAAGCAGAAAATAAAAGTGTTGGCAGCTTCTTCTGTGACAGATTGTGTTATATTGTATCGCCGTCCAAACAATCAATATGGTTTCGTATTGAGATGAAACTGGTGATAAACGTCCCGACTGACGAGCTCCAGCTCTGCATTTGACTCTTGGTAAGAACTAAACCTCAGTGGGACGTCAGGTTGTTCTGATTCTGCAGATAAAGTTATTTGTTAAAACGTTAAAGCTACAAGATTTAAATAATTACTGAGTCAGTTTCCCTTTAAGTGTTAAAGCAGTCGTGCATTTTGTTCTTTATTGTTAGTAATATGATCACATTCATGCTTTTATTGTGTTTATTTGTGTCACTTGTAATGTTTAATGTTGGTACTGTCTTTGTGTTATCACCACACACACACACACACACACACACACACACACACACACACACACACACACACACACACACACACACACACACACACACACACACACACACACACACACACACACACACACACACACACACACACACACACACACACCTCTGCTGCCTGTGATCTCTCTTATTATGCCACCCTCTCTGTTTTCCAACTGTGTGAGTGAGTGTGAAGACAATAGAAACGGCTCTGAAGGCCAGTAAAGAGAGGAAGAGTTTACCAGCACACAGCGACGCTGTGATACTCTGATACCGTCCGAGTTCAGAGGAGAAACAGGATGAAAGCCATTAAAGTCAGCGGGAACAGAGGATGTGACGACAGAGACATTAAACCTGAAGTTATAGATGGACGGAGCGATACAGCAAAATGTGAAGCACCCAAACACGGAGCTTTGTTGGTCCAAGAGACGTTTGTGTCGTCATATTTTTAAGTCCCTAAGTTGATCTTCTTCAAGTGGAAATGACAGAAATTATAAAGCGTTTCCTCCAGGAACCCCTGCGGTGCCGCCAGCCTCATTAGAAACACCAGCTCAGCATCTCAGTTTGTTTCATCGATAAACAAACCGAGATATAAAAACACCATAATAACACAATTAATGCAGATTTCATGACTTTTACTTTTAGTTTAGCACTTTATCAGTTTCTACTGAAGACTCAAGAAATATTTTGGTGACTGCAAGAAAAAAACTCGTAATGAGCAAAAGATGAACGTAGATAAAATAAATGACACTTTTATTAAAGTCTACTTTAAGATTTTATGCTACAAACAGCTGCCTATTACTTAAAACTGCAACGATTAGTCGATGAATGAACAACTTGATCAAAAGAAAATGAATCGCCAACTATTTTAATAATCCATCAATCTTGTCAGTCATTTGTTGAGTGGGTATCATTAAAGAAATCTCAATACTGAGAATTAGATGTCAGCACTGGTTCCTGAACGATGCTTTTTTCAAGAATAATTTTATGAAATCTGTTTGAACAACAGATGTTAAACAAGCCTGCTTACTGGCTCTCTGATGCTGATGAGATTAACTCCCTGGATATTGAAACTTGGTATCGAATGACAAGATATTTTTCGATACCTGATAGCATCAACGCCGGTGCCATAAAAGTATCGAGGTTCGATATCCAGCCCAAGTAATTTTTTAAGCAAAAATGTCAAATGTCACATAGCCGGCAAGTTTCAAAATCCTTCAATGATACGTCTCCAGTTTGAGTGGGTCCAGCCTCTTCATCGTCATTTATTCTTCTCTTCATCATTTATGATAAACAATCTTTGGGTTTTGGACTGTCGGTTGGATAAAAACAGTAATTTGAAGACGTCACTTTGAGCTTTGGGAAATTGTGAAGGGCTGTTATTTGACATTTTATAGGTTATATGATGAACATTAAAATAAACGGCAGATTAGTCGATAATCATCATCAACAGCTGCTCCTGAAAACAGCTCTCAGAGTGGTAGAAGGAAACTAAGAGGAGGAAGACGAACTGTAACGGAGCTGAAGGGGAACTGCAGAGTTTGGTTTTGTTCCTCATATAATTCTCAAGCATAAAATATTGATAATAGACACTTTAAAGTTCCTACAGGTAAAGCTGCACATCAGAGTCTTTTCTTATTACACAACAGTTGAGACGTTGGCTCTCTAACACACAGCTCTCCTCTCCATCTCCCTCTCCAGGCTGAAGTGGATTTAATCAGTGAAATCAATAAAGGGATCACCGGCTTTCATCTGGATCCTCCTGGGCCATCTTTTTCATGCAAACCAGCGGGTGTCCCTGACATTTTACACACTCCTACATCGAGCAGATTTGAGTTCACCCGGGTTCATTTAGCGTTTAGCATACACAAAACAGGCCGAGCTAATTTGTTTAGCATCCAAGAGAGTCACATCGTTAGCCCGGGGCCGGTGCTGCACGCATGTAAGGCTCCGATCAATATCTGAGCCTTTGATGATCACAGTCATCTGAGCACGAGCACACAAGTTTATAAAGAGGAGCTCGCTATCTACATTTGGTTCCACACGCACTGTATACATTAAACATCTCTGTGATTAGACACACTTACACAAATCAGGCACGCTGCATTTGCCAGCTGTAGGGTGATCCATACTGTGTGTGTGTGTGTGTGTGTGTGTGTGTGTGTGTGTGTGTGTGTGTGTGTGTGTGTGTGTGTGTGTGTGTACGCGCTGGCACTCAGCCTCTAAGTATGTGTGTGTGTGTGTGTGTGTGTGTGTGTACACTGGCATGTGTGGTGGCGTGTGTTTCTAACAAGCCTCCAACCCCTCGACTCGTTCCTTATCACAACAACCACTGCTGCATTCCTCGATGCTTTCAACAACAGGCCATAGGCGCTGGACGCCGCTTTTTTCTCTCTCTCTCGCTGTGCCGCTGTTTGTCTGCCCTATAAATAGGCCATTACTTTGAAATGTAAGTATGCTTCCTAAAATCTCCACCCCTCTCCCCCTCTCTCAGACACACACACACACATACGTGCGGTCCTCCCCATGCGCACAATCAGCCCACCAACCCGACAACAGAGCCCAGATTAAACTCTTCTTTTTAAAGCTCATCTCAGGGAGAATGGAGGGGGCAACATCACTGGGCTGTTTGATGTGGCTGGTTGATATGCAGCGTGTGATGTTGCGCTGAGTGACTGACTGAGTGGGTGCAACACACCGAGAGAAAAATCCATGTTTAAACTTAAAGTGTAAAATATAGTTCAATAAAGAAAAGCAGTGCGAGTCTGATGAATGTAGAACAGAGTTATTGTATCTAACAACACCTGCAGCTTCACTAAAACACTGCAGGGCAATCAGATCTGCAGCCATTAATTAATTTGTCGACCAATGGGAATCTTTAACTATTCTAATAATTAATCCTTTTGCTTCAAATCTCTCGTTCCAGCTTCTGAAATGTGAACATTTGCTGGTTCCCTTTGTCGACTGAATATCTTTGGTTTTAGACTCTTGATCAGACAAAACTAGTGAACAGAAGACGACACCGGCCGCCTGGGAACCGAGGAAAGTTCACCATTTTCAGACATTTTATATGCATTAAACATTAAATCAATTAGTAGAGAAAATACTGTGAGTGGATTTAAGCTGTATTAGAAATAATGAGCGGCTGCAGGAACAACAACAATGTCTTCTCTGTTGGTTTGTGTGTCTGTTTCCGATGTGAGCCAAACAAATCCCTGCACACACCGAGCTCAATGAATAAAACTATTCTTGTGCTTGATTTGAAAACACTTCTAAGAAAGAATCATTATTTTAATCAAATTATTTTTTCATGGCACAATATTATAAATAATCCTGAAAAAACAGTATTTGTCTATTTTTCTTTGATTTAAAGAAACAGTCCACATGTTTTCTGATCACATTCAAGAGGGGACGACAGGAACAAGTCCAGAGAGACTGTTTCAGTGTACTGTACACACATGTAAGCACTGTTTTAAAGGGGAATTCCTGTATTTTTAAACCTGGGCCTTATATTAAAATGAAGGATTAATACTCACTAAAGGTTTCAGAACCAGTCCGGTGGATCGCCTGAGCCGGCAGCTGTAATGTGATCCTTTGGGGCAACTCTGACTGTCAAAGCTACGTCCTTTAAAAGTCCTTGTTTTCTGCCGCTGTCGGGCTGAAAAGATTCCTACAGAGAAAAACCTTCTTGTGAAACAATGAGCTCCTTTTTGTAACCAGAAACACAAAAGTCTCGTTCAAGGAGAAGTCTCACTCTGGAATCTCACGAGAGGCGAGTTGTTGCGGGAAGATGACGGTGGAAACTGAAAATGAGACGAGAGAGGAGTCTGGAGTTCACCTGGAGGAACTGCCAGCGAGAAGTTATTTCCAAAGTCACGGCTGAATATTTTAATGATTTTGACTATCAGGAAGAGGCAACAACTCGCCTCTGGAGACTTCAGAGTGAGACGTCTCCTTGAATGACACTTGTGTTCCTGCTAACAAACAGGTTCTTATGATTTAACAAAACTGTGTCTCTGTAGAAAACGTTTCTGTAACGTCGTCAGACATTTAAAATAAAAACCTGTCAGTGACAAATCATCGCAGTTGCCCCAAAGGATTTACACTGCAGCCGTGCCTGACCGAGTCCAACACTTCTGCTAAGTAAGAATGATTTACATGGCAACACAAGTAAATACAAGGCCTGGGTTTAAAAATACTGAATTCCCCTTTAAGATAGATAAATGTGAACCTGTCCTTTAGGTTTAAATGAGCTCTGAGTGACTTTGACTCTGACGTTTCTGGTTTGGGCCGACAACATTTTTTAACAGAAGTTTCTTTTGTCAATTTGAAGCCAGATTTGTTTCCTGTAAATGTCACGGCCTCCACTGTGACAGCGAGGTCACTGCACTGCTCAGTAAAACTGCTTCTGAACAGTTTCAGTCACAAGTTCAATAGAAACTGAAGTGAAGACAAAAACAGACGGCTGAGTTCATTTTTAACTTGAGAAAAATCTGCAAACTATACTTTGAAACTTATACAAGTTTACTACAATACTCCTTTTAAAGAGTGAAGTGTGATCTGCAGTATTTATCTTCAGGTCGTCTCTTGTGTTCATGCTCTCTCAGATTTCAGAGCCGAGGTTCCCAACCGGAAGGTCGGGTCTCAAAAAGGGCCCACGAGATTATATCAGGTTAGAAAAAAGAGACTTCACAAAATACATGTTTAATTTTCCTGTTCTTTGGTCTCACTGTATGTTTCTGTACTATCAGGACATACACTGCAGATAGTCCAACTTCAGTCTGACTCTTAACGAGACGTTTCTCTAACTGGATCTGCAGAGACAGAAACACTGCCTGAGCCAAATGAATGTAAAATCAATGTGGAGAGCATCAACACGAACTTAATGACTTTCCCCTGAACAAATGGTTGAAGTTGGCCCCCGGTGGATGTCTTTACTAAGTTTTATCTTTTCGTACACAGTCATGATCACAGTAGAAAGTTATGTGAAAGTGCATATTTCTTATTGAAAAACATTCACTGTCAAATCCAGTATGAGCATCTCAGTCTTCCACAAACCGAAGGATACCACCGACTGCTGAACGACTTCAGCTCATGTTTCCACAGCTTCCTACACGTCCGTCACACGGCCTCAGGGTTTGTATCGTGTATAATCTATACAACTATTTTACTTTGAAAATCAAAGTCACTCTTCAGGCAAAACTGCTGCTTTTCTTTGTCTTCTCTGACATTTAACTGAATGTGATCAAGTTAGCAATAATATGGAATATACAACATCCGGTTAGACTTTCAAAATAAAGCGTGCTGACAAACACTACACATATTATTATTATTGGGCTGTTTTTTAACGTTGTCAAACGGTTCTGGTTTGGTTTACGCACAAAAAGTTCTTGGCTATGTTTAGGAAAACATTGTTCTGGGTTAAGATACAGAATGTGCTGGAAGTCACGCCCATAATTCATGCAAGGTATCATGGGAGCTAGGGATGCTGTGGATACAACATCAAACCTATGCTGCTTTGCCACCAACATTCGCGGTCTACACGGGTTTTTTAAATGCGGTCAACCCGCTAAAAAACGCCTATTGACCCCATTTCCACTTCCTGCAGACAAGGCTGTGGTATTTATCAGAAGCGTTACGTCACTGATGTCATGTTTTATGTCACAAATGCGCCAGAAACATTTGTAACAGAAGAGAAAACAACAACAGACCACATCCTAAATTTCTGCAGAATTTAGTGTGTTCACCTGGGTCTTACATTTAGATCAAAGCCGAGCTGAGCCGAGCTAAGGTGATAAAAACCTGCGTCTAATGCAGAGTCAACTGACCCGGGTGAAAATGCTGAGTGTACACATTCCTACTGCACACAAAAGCCCGATCGTAGTGGGTTTAAGTGGGATATTTAACCAGTAGAGGGCCACTGAGCAGGCTGCTGGGTTTGACGTGTTGGGAGTGAGACAGAGCTGAAAAAGAAGCTCTGTTCTGAAGAACGATGTTTGGTGTTTATGATTTCTCCTGAGCGGCTGCCGCCCATAGAGACTCAGAGAGTGAAATCTGCATCTCATCCCAGTGAGATGCTCCACAGGATTACCTTCAGCTGAGTATTACAGCCCTCTGGTGAGAACACGAGGCGATCAGACCTTACCAATTACTGACACACACTCTGCCATAAAGAGACACTCACACCCCCACCCTGCGCGCGCACACACACACACACACACACACACACACACACACACACACACACACACACACACACACACACAAACAGCCAGAAGGTAGACTATAGTTTTGAGTGTCTTGTCTCCAAACTAGGCTGCTGATGTAACGACTGAACATCTGTGAGCCTCGGGGAGGACGGAGCCATATGCCACCCAAATTTTGAGGAGGGGGTTCTGGAGGGGGATTAATGCTGTGTGTGTGTGTGTGTGTGTGTGTGTGGAGGGGGGTATCAGTGGGGTCCGGGGGGTCTCACCTCGAGGGGGTGAGCTGCTCCAGTGAGAGGAATCAGGAAGAGTGAAAGATTCAATGACAATCAGAAATCTCAGTGCTTCATCCTCACACATCGTGTCTCCGGGACAAAGTGCACGTTTGATGTTCGTCTGAAGGGGAAATGTTCGGTCCCGCTGTGCTCTGTGAGAGTGGACCTCTTCGGCACATACATCGCGACACACCGCCGACCAACGACGCGGATAATCGGGATTTCTGCGCACGGCGGCGCAGCGCGGCGCGGCGCGGCGCACACGTCGCGTCTTTAATTACGAGCGTTTGGTCATTATGAGGAGAGAAACACACACACACACACCACACACACACACACACACACACACACACAGACACACACACACACGCACTGCAGCGCACACACACAGCTCAGCTCTCTGGAAGTTAGTCGCCCTTTCACACTGACAACAACACGGAATAACACTTTACAATACACGAGTCTGTTCCCCCATAACCTCCTGCGCTTCATTTGACGTGCACATGGTCCACACACGCACACATACAGAGACACACGCACAGTCTCAGCACAAACACATTTAAGAGATGTGAGGTTGTCTTACCGTGCAGGAGGACTGAGCGGCGGAGTGCAGGGAGAAATTATAAATCCTTAGTTGGTGCCCGCATTGTCGGACGGAGAGGAGGAGGAGGAGGATGAGAGGGAGCAGGCTGCTACTGTGCGGGAATAATCCGACTGTCAGTGACAATAACCCGGAGAGGAGAGGAGAGGAGGAGGAGGGGAGGAGGAGGAGGAGAGGAGGAGGAGGAGGAGGAGGAGGAGGGGAGGAGGGGAGCTACCCCATCCAATTAGAAACAGTGGGATTGATTGTCACAGGAAATCAGGCAGTTAGTGTTTAAAGCCGCTTCAGTCTGTCGGGTCTGGAAATTGTTTCTGTTTTTAGGAGAGAGGA
Organism: Pagrus major; assembly: GCF_040436345.1. Classification (NCBI taxonomy): domain Eukaryota; kingdom Metazoa; phylum Chordata; class Actinopteri; order Spariformes; family Sparidae; genus Pagrus; species Pagrus major. The sequence continues at coordinate 1,453,283 of NC_133220.1, read as the reverse complement.
ATAATTTAAAAACTATAAAAACATAATGGAGCTAATAAAAAGCTGCACGTGGATCCTGTGATTAAAGGACGTGTTCAGAGTCACTGTGTGAGCACCATGCGCACGTTTTCTACACTATTGTCAAGTGATGAGATGAGATGAGATGAGATGAGATGAGATGAGATGAGATGAGATGAGATGAGATGAGATGAGATGAGATGAGATGTGATGTGATGTGATGTGATGTGATGTGATGTGATGAGATGAGATGAGATGAGATGAGATGAGATGAGATGAGATGTGATGTGATGTGATGTGATGTGATGTGATGAGATGAGATGAGATGAGATGAGATGTGATGTGATGTGATGTGATGTGATGTGATGAGATGAGATGAGATGAGATGAGATGAGATGTGATGTGATGTGATGTGATGACTGCTGCAGATTTCCAGCTGAAGCTGCTTCAACGTCTCTCCTCAGCTGCTGCCATCTAGAGTGAGCGTGAGGTAATTAAAGGAGGAGATTTATATGTTTCAAAACATAAATCATGATGAAATAAAAAGTCAAACTTGAGTGAAAGTAAAGATATGGTGTTAAAATATAACTTTGGTCTTGTCTTCACTTATCTTTCACATGGAAAGTTTAAACATGAAAATGACGCGTTCGATGTTCACAATGAATTTACTGTCAGTCAACTGATTGATTAATAGTTTAAACTGTACTTCAACATTTTGTTTTGTAAAGTAACTAAAATTGAAGCTGTCAGATAAAAGTAATCAATAAAAGTAAAAGTACTTGAATAAGTGTTGTAAAAAGTCTCCAAAAGTCAAACATCTGTCAAATCCGGGAAGAAAAAACAAAACAAAGTGGGGTCACAAACTCTCTCTGTCCCTCCTTTCAGCCACTTTTCCAAAGCTCCTGCACCTCTGTGACGCCCTGCAGTCAGTGCTATTCTCTACCTGTCCACCAGATGTCCCCAGACTCTCCCACCTGTCCCAGTCAACTGACTGCCCAACACAACAACAACACAACCACCTGAATAAATGTTTGCAAAGTATGTTTCAGTGAAACCACAGAAGAGTTAAAACCTTATACTGGTTCTGTCACCACAAACATGGCTTGAAAATGTCCTGACTTCTGGTAAAATACTGTACGTAGCGCGATGACATGTACAAATCTGATCGCATCTGTAGTTTGCAGAAATGTTAACGGACATCATTTTATCCACCTGCTCACCTCATCTCCCTGTCGGGCCGACCTCCAAGCCTTCCAGGTGCACGACACCAAGAGTTAACAAAAAACTTTCTCTTTGACAAGTGGAAACATGAGTGAACCTCAGCAGTGCAGCCACAGACACCCGAGGTAACAGACGCCATTTTTCTACCTAGAAACATCTAAATATTTAACTCAGCAGCCTCATGAAGTCGGGGTCGACGGATTTTACCGAGTTTACTAGAAATTCTGACTTCAGGTGGCGTTCCACTGGACTCTTTCTAGGAGGAGGTTGGAGGCACTTCCAGCTCTGAGTTGTCTGGATCGCAGCACTAAACCAGCCTCTTATCTGGAGTCAGAGTCAGAGTGTCAGTGTTGTTTATGCCTTTGATAACCAGCCATCTGTACCTGAGCCTGTTCCTGACCCGTGTGCCCCTCCTGGGTTCGTCTGACTGTTCAGACTGCCGTCCTGTTGCCAACCTGTAAGGCTGAATCCAAATGTCTGTCCACCCTCTGGACCTGCAGACTGAGCCTTCACAGACTTCAGTCGTTACGTATTGTGACCTGTTTACTGTCATCGTGTCAAGTCTGTGAGAGTGTGAGACCTCAAGGTGATATAACTGCTGATAAACTGGCCTTAAGGCTACAATATCCTTCTACATATTTCTGAATCATGGTTTAAATATTATTTCTGGCCTACATGATTCAAGTGACGTTTTAATAAAGTCATTCTTCTAAACCAGTGAAGTCTGCACCCCGAGAGGACTCTGCATGTCTGCAGAAGGTCAGTTTGAGGGCCCTTGTGTCGGGGATGAATTGTGGGTTTGGACCGGCCTCAGCACTCGCCGACTTCCCAGAAACACACCCACAAAGTCAGTGAGTCTACAAGAGCAGAGAAGTCATCTGAATTCAGTCTAATCCTGCTCCTGACCGCTGCCTTGAGCACATTTCCAGATTTTTAATTTTTTTTTATCGTGCCATACTTCCTTTTTATTCATACATACATATTAAGTCAATTCTAAACTGTTCAAAGGAGTAAGAATCGTTTCTATCAACAGTAAAATCTTTTGTCTTTGTCTCCAAATTTCACTGATAATAGAAACTTTAACTTACATGTGTCTTAAAATGGACTTTTTATCCAGTAAAACTCTTAACATATGATAAAGTCACTATAAAACATGAAACAACAGCACCTTTATCAGGAATCAGTGCTGCACTGTGTTTGGGGACAGAGAAGTCATTATTCTCGCTTGTCTCTTCACTACCTTTAATACTTTATCAAACTGCCACGCTGCAAACTGTTACAGTGCAGGGACATCTTGTTGTAATGTGACCTTTAGACATGCAACCATCACCAAACAAACATATCTTCTTTCTTTCTTTAAAGCGGTACTGTGTACGCTCTGTAATGGACTGGGTCGCAGGAGAAACACAGATGTACAGTTACAGTAACGCCACTAAAATCAATCTGCAAACTAAACAACTGTAAAGGCTCCGTATAACCAGATTTAAACCCAGATGCATGACTCAGAGACAAGCAGGTTCAAGTAAAAGTTCACATACTTGTTGTCAGAAACAGGAAAAAGACAAAACAGGCAAACTTATCCAAAAAAAAAGGGGTTCAGGAAGAGAGGCAGAGGTCCAGAGGTCTTACAGGGGTCGGCCAGGCAGAACAAAAGGCTGGAACGATAAGGCGGAAGGACAATAGGCAATCTGGCAGGGAATCAGTGGAAATGGGCCAGTGTACTGTATATGTATTACAGGGCTTATGGGGGGAAGTGGGGACAGGTGAGCAGGTGGGTGAGGAAGGTCAGGTGATGAGGGCTGATGGGGTCGGTGCCAGGCCGGAGGGAGGGAGTGGATCTGAAACCACAGGAGAGTGGGACTCTGTCTACACGAACACGAGGATTTATTAAAGCAGTTTTCACTCTGACACTGTCCGACATGTGAAAAACAAACTCCTTCCAGGAAGAAGATACTCAGAAACTTCTCTATATTAAATATAGATATAAATATTGGAGTATTTGACTTTGTACATTGACGGACTGGATTTCATATCGTCTACATTAAGAAAGACACACAGAGACATTGGAACAAAAGGAGGGATAGAGAGACAGTACAGACAGAAAGTATAAGTCAGTACGTAACGTTAAAGAGTCAAAGTAAAAATCGTTCATAGTATTTTCTGTAACTAAAGAACCGATCACAGACAAGACAACCTGCTTCCTGTTTACACTTTCACACCTGTGCCAAGCGAACAACAGTGGTCATGTGATCTGTGTTTTCAGGTGAGTTACTATGGACGGAGATCAGCGTTTCAAACCCCTGAGTACACGTGGACTAGACTTCAGTATGTGACAGGGAAAACAGCGCAGACAAGACAACGAGTGACTCGACGTTGTGACAACAATTACACTGAAAACTCACTAAATGCTGTTAAACTTGTCACTATTGTTAAAATGTAACGATTACTAATGTAAAATATAGTACAAACCTGTAAAAAGCCAAGGTGACAAAGTTGACTCAGAAACAACTTTAGATGAAATAAAACACAGAAGTGAATTTAAAGGTCATGAACGTTCTGACTGCGTAGAAAAATCTACAGTCTACTGTCAATAAAAAAAACATGTACCAAAATACTTCTCTGTGCTCTGATCGTGACTCATAGGGACATTAATGTGCAACCTCTGATTCAGTAACATGTATTTAGAAGAAGAAGAAGAGAACGTGGAGGCAGGACGACGTCTCATCTACACCGTGAGCCGGCGGGTAATTAAAACTGGACTTTTTCTGTGACTATAATCACCCAGCTCCAGACATCACTAACTAAAAGTCTCTTCAGGAGCTCTGATGGTGATGAGTTCTGCTCACATCCTCCATGTTTCTGTCTCTAGAGCACCTAAACAGAAACACTGAAGCACTTATTCAAAGACAATTGCATAGTTGTTCCTACCTGACACGATGCAGGTGCGTTAGCTGAGGATATGACAGTTTTTTAACAGTAAATATACTTTTATTTAATGACCCTGTGCTGCCCAGAAAATCAGCCGGTGTGTCGAGGCTTTAACCATCACTGTGAGGAGCGAACACTCAGCAAGCATCCCTGCTATGTCCCCATCAACATAATGGGGCTGGTATGTGACTGTGTGTGTGTTTGTTTGTGTATGGCTATTGTTAACATAGTTATATTAGGAGCGCAGCCCCCCTGTGAGTGTGTGTGTGTGTTGGGTGGGTGTGATGAGGAGCAGTGACATGTTGAAGAGGCCCTAGAGGAAGGAAAGAAATGGCTAAACAGGTGTATGACTGACACACACACACACACACACACACACACACACACACACACATTGGAATGTCCCTAATATAACTATGCTGACAATAAGAGCAAGGAGATACAGAGGTGACATGTGTCAGTCTGTGTGTGTGTGTGTGTGTGTGTGTAATTGTGTGTACATGCATGTCTTTGATGTATAGATAGACAGACAGACAGACAGATGTATAGATAGATAGATAGATAGATAGATAGATAAAAGGGGAGAGGAGAGGTTAAAGTGTGTTCGTGTGTTTTGTTGGGAAACACTGCCCTCTACAGTAAAATTATGACTATAATGTACATAAAGGAAGGTGAAAAGATGCATGTTTATATAAACCTACTAGTCAAAATATGTAAAACAATTTTTTTCTTACATTGCAGATGATTACATAGCTTATTTTTTAGTATTTGGTTTGTCCCCCCCCCCTTCTTGTGATGTCACAGACTGTTTGTCTTCAAGTGCCTCCATAAATGTTGCCTGGTGTTAACGTCAGGTGACCATGGAGGAAAGTCCAGGACCTGGTGTTGAGGTCAGGTGACCGTGGAGGACAGTCCAGGACCTGGTGTTAACGTCAGGTGACCATGGAGGACAGTCCAGGACAGTCAGGACTCCTCGGAGGACTGAACCCATGAGAGCTGGATACAGCTGACCTCATCGGACATACAGGCTACACATTTTTTACATAATTATATAACGGCCTGTACAGCACCTCCAGTACGAGCTGAGCGAAGCACAAATCCATTGAAATGTTTCTAATGGGTCAAAGTATTGAGCTACCGCACGTTATCTAACATCAAAATGGATGTTGATCCAATGTTTTGTGATTTTTTTGTATCTTTAAAATGGAATGACACACTCGTTATTCACACACCTGTGCACCCGCTTCAGACGGGGTGCTCGCCAACGCTTTTAGCTGAGCAGCTACAGTGAAGACTTCATCTTAATAAAGGATGTAAATAACGTCTTTTCAGATCAGTTCAGGATCTCAGGACTTCTGCGGACTGTGATTACGGCAGACGAGCTGTATGGAGACATCTGATGTTTAAATCATCTCCAGCTGCTTCAGCTGTTCAGCAGAACGCTGCAACTCTGTTTTACTGTGAAGCTCCAGAAATGTTCTGTGGACGACGAGACTTCACCTGACTTTATATCATCAGGAGGAGATGATGGCTGAGTTTTACTTTTTGGGTCGTGACCGTCTCCACAGCAAATTTTTTTACCTAAAATCTGTGGGGCTTTTCCTGAACATACTAAATATAGTTTACTGACTGTAAAACACAGATGGCGCTGACTGGATATGGACTTTAAACTGCAGCAGGTAATAAGATTAAATTTAATTTTACCTGTTTGGTGCCTCTTCTAATCGTTGTTGCTGCCCTGTGACTGCTGATGAAGGACTGTGTCTGTAGAGAAACAGAACATCTGCTTAATTTAATAATTAAGGCCAGCAGGTATCTGTCTGCATCCTGATGACTGTCCTGCTCCTACACACATTGTCTGAAATCTAAACAATCTAAGATCAGGGATGACAATAGAAGGATTTAAACCCTCATGTGTAATATGGATCCTAAACATTGTATTTAAGACCGTGATGTCTCCGAGCTGCCAGCAGACGGCGCTCTCTGACCACAAAACAACTCCCACATTAACCGACTCTTGTTTTCCTCAGGCGTGGAGAGGCAGAGGAGGCTGAGGTGAGGTGAAGGGTAAATGATATGCACCCTCCAGTCAGGACCCAAAATAGAGGCAATCTACACACAGATCTTAATCAAGACGCTGACAGACTGTGACGTGAGCCGCTGCATCACCGCCGCTTCGACCCGGCTGGGAACAAAAGTGAGGTGAGATGAGGTTCAACACAAAGTGGATCCACTTTTATTTACAAAAAGCAAAGACAAAATACATTAAAGCCGGCCTGAACGAGGAGAGGTGAAGTGAGCAGGAGGAACATCGTCAACACATCTCTACAGGTTCACTTGTTCAGAGCTTCTTGGTCAGCTGGGAACAGATCAGCAGACCTGAGCAGTCAGATAAAGATGCATGTTAGCTGTGAGTCTGATTTACAAAGATAATATTATGTGATAGCCGTTCAGCTGTGTCCTCACTCATCGCCGTCTCCTAGAAACTATGTTTGTGTGCAGCTAATATGAAACTGTTAAAATGTTTTAAAGGAAATATAATACTGCCCAGGGTATGATTTATTTTTTAAATCAACATGATGAGTAATTAAGTCATAATAATCTGGCAAGGTGCAAAATGTTGACACCAGATATATCAGTAACATTCTCTCTGACAACACTCAACTGATATCTACGATTACAGTATATTTACTTTTTGATGCAGTGACTTCTTTAAACCTGCAGTGACAGATTTCTTTCTCGTGCTGTTTCTGCTACAAATCTGCAGAATAAATGTTAGCTAAATACGTTTCTGCAAAACCACAGATAAGTTCAAATTGAATGTTTCTTCATGTTGCAGCGTGATGTTTGTGTAGGTTGAATTTTCTTGAATTTTCTCTCTTGTCTCAATGCTTATGCTCTGGTAAGGTTTATGCATGTATTGTATATATTCTTCAGCTGAAGATTCATTTGTGAGATCACACCATCATGAATCTCATAAATCCAACTTCCTCGTCAGGTAAATCAGAAATCTGAGCGATGTGAAAACTTCTATGATTCACCAGGTTCATTTATGTTCCCTGTTAATGTCTGAACCCAAATATGATGAAAAGAAAACGACTCAAAACATTTTTATTAGTTTTGTTTTTGGAAATGTTGTTTTTATTACTTTGAGTAATTTGGATGTTTCAGTGTTGTTATTTAGTTTTCTGTTTGTGATCATTTATCTTTCATGTTATGTTTTTCACCTCAGGGCCTCCATGTTTTATTTACTGGGGCTGCCAACATCAGTGGATTCATTGCATTGTTTGCCATCTGTGCTCGTACATAAACTTTTCAGACTCGAGATGCTTGGTGGAGAAATATTGAGGAAGTGACGTAAACTCATGTCACGCTCAGTAGATCGTATTGTTAATATATTGTTGTGTATGAGCTTTGAGGTTTGTGCCACTAGCATCACAAAACCTTGAAGTCAATACTGTTGTATTAATGTTCCTTAATACAAAAACCAAACAGAGAATCATTCGTTTGGAACGAACAAAGTCATAAAAGTCATTGTTAAAATGCAAAAAGAAAAACAAAGACGGCACAACAAAACCATTTATTTGTTTGTGCAGGTGAAACAAAGAAAATAAAAAGGCTTAGAAGAACATATCACCTTCAAACAGAACAGGAAGGAAAACAAATAACAGAAATGTCAAGATGTCAAAAAAAGATTGAATGTGAAGAATGAAAACAGAATCTAAATGACGACAGAACACAACAGAGTGAAAAACAATGGAACAGAAACAAAAGAGTCTGAGGAGCCACTTTCATGAAGTTGACAACTCAGTGTCAATGACGACGCTTCAAAGTGGAGCCTCGTCTCTGCTCGAATGAACCGGTTTGTTTCCTCACACTTTATATCAGCTCTCCTCTCCTGGTCCAAACTGCTGACACACTGTGGATTTAGACGGTTTACCCACCAATTAGTCATTAAACTGCGGCACTGAGTACAGTCGGGTGAGTCAAATCCCTCGCTGAGAGACCTCGCCGTCAGAGCTGAAAGAAGGAGCGACGCCCGTCGGATCATCAGATGACTGCGGTGTGAAACAGCTGGGATGAAGTTTGGCTGAATGTATTCATCAGGTTAGACGCTTCCCTTCATCTGTTTCAAGAGTTAGCTGTTGAATCACCTCGACTGGTAAGGCGGCTGTCTATCACGCTTGAAAGAACAGGACTCGCCAGCTCAAGGGGAAATGAGGCTTAGTGGGAGCGGTAGCCCTCGCTGGAATGAATGACTCTCTTTAAATATGCACATTCACTTTGAGGTGCTTGGCTGAGAGCAACAAATGAATAAAAATAGAGATTCAACGCTCTGTAAGGCTCACAGATGTGAGATATCCCAATTTTTACACACTCGCTGCTCGACTTTTCTTTCTTCTGCACAAGAAGACGCAATGAGGATACTCTGCTTTTAGCACAAACTTAATAGTGTCTAAATTAGCTACTTCATCATGTATGGTATTTGTTTTAAACCACCATGGTGAGTGGGAACTAACAAAGATTACTTACTACATTAGCTGTAAACTAGCAAGCAGCCACACACATCAAGGGTGTGTGTGTCTGAATTGAGGTGAACCTCTGAGCGAAGTCAGCACTCAGCAGAGACTCTGGTAAACGGCTCCGGATCAGAGCAGAATCTGATGTGACTCTGGGTGTTTATTCCTCCAGAAGGTCTGGATCTGTACCCGACTCTCTCCTCCAGAGCTGTCTGGATCTGAACAAAATCTTTACAGCTTATTATTTGGCCGTCTGGCCCAAATGCGGGATAAAAAAAAGAGAGTGAATGTTGGACTTCATCAGGTGGAGAGAAACATTTTGAATGTTTCTGTATCTGCTGCAACCCAAACTCCAGAAACAATGTTAGCTAAGAACGTTTCTGCAAAACCACAGATAAGTTCAAATTGAACTTTTGAAAGCAGCTTATTGTGACCAGTATTTTTGTGTCATCTGTTATTAGGTGGTGACCTCTAGTGGCGGTAGTAATTATTACGGCAGCAAAGGAGGAAGTCAGGTGAAGTAGTATAAAGAGTGACAAAGTCAGCATGTGGAGGAGGACGAGGTGGATGGTCGGCATATACAGCACAGGACGTTCATCCAGGAGGCTGATGTTTGTGTCCAGTGTGACGTAGATAATGCACATGTGTTCAACATGTTAGCATATAATTTTAACCCAAACCACAGTGTTTGAAAACCAAGTTTGAAACGCACGAAAGTCATGTTGTTTTGGGAACGGTGGATAAATCAATCAATCAGTTTACCCACTTTCAGCATGAGGATGTGTTGATTCTGACGTCTGTTGTTTCTAAATTTGAACCAGAGAATAAGATTAAAAATAGTAAAACGTTTTGTTAAAGTTGATTTGAGATCAAAGATAACGGCCTCCTCATGACTTCACCAACATGACTGCACCGCAGACTTTATTAACTCATTATTTCTCCTTCAAAGATGTGACGTTGATTAAAAGCGTTCTCTCATCGTGTTTACCTTCAGATAATCCTATCAGATCTGTGAACGACTCAGAACAAGGTGCCACATGACAGAGATTAACTCTTTCAGGTTGTGTATCGAGCTGAAGGCAACACGTGGAAGGATTTTCTTACCCGACCAGTCAAAAAAAAAAAAAAAAAAAAAGGATCTCTTTCATTCCCTTTGGCACGGTGAAGAGTGATGCACCATCATTACTCAAGAGACTGCAGAGCTGTATTCCAACAAAATCCAAAAAATAACATTTGTCTTTGTGAAGACCATCCTGCTGTAGTCACCTTGGAAGGATCTTTAAGTACAGAGGTCACATCTTCAAAGTTTGAGATCACATTTTCATCCTAAAATGAGCGGCGATCAGGGAAGACAATAAAACAAGGAAAGAGTCCTTTAGTGGATGGATTCAGCATCACAAAAGTCAGAGCGAGCACACTACAAGATAAGTGAGTCACCTTGAGAGTTGTGAAGAGTTCTTTGTAAGACACATCAGGATGTCAGCAGACCCGGCGCTGCTCGCTGCATACCTGACTGGAATTAGTATTCATGCTTATGTTTATAATGTCACAATCCACTTTGCTGTAAAATAGCTAAATTTATTGTGAAAGTCCCTCGTGTGTTTTTCCTGAAGTCGTTCCCTCCAGTGTACATCTGTGGTTTCAGCTCCACTGCGCTCTGAACACCTGAGGCCGCCTGCTAACACCCAGGTGGAAAGTTGGAGGATTTATAATGGATTTGTTCTAATAAATTGTTATAATGACTTCTGGTGTTACATTTTAATGCTCCTGTGAGCTGCTCTCTACACATTTCCTGGTACTTCACAAAGATATATTATTGAGAGTACTACACTAAATCTCCTTATCATTAAAGTTATTATTTCCAGTGTGCCATGCCTTCTTCTGCTCAGCACCCTGAGACAGCTTTCATTTCTTTTCGCTTTTAACCCAAAATTAACCCAAAAATGGACAAAGCTGATGAAATTCAGGTCCGTGACCGGCCACCCTTGACACCAACTCAATAAATCTCAACATCAACACCTCTAAAACTCAGACTGTGTATTAATAAACCTGCGGCACCGGTTTTAATAAATGGTAGAAATGTTGAAAAGCTCAGGGAGCATTTTCTCAACTCGGCAACAACGGGAAGTCCAAACAATACGACCTAAAGTCCATCCATGAAACACAGCCCAGTCACCAGAATCAAATGTTTCTGCGAATCAAAGATATACTCACATGTACGTGTCATATTGACATTTCTCCAAAACATGTTATATCACGTTCACATTATACATTTATCACCTGACTCTCATATCAGGAGGTGGAGGAGATGGTGGTGGAATCAGAGGTGGAAAGGCTGGTAAGCCAGTGACTGCAGTTTGAGACTGCTTCTGAACGTTTGTTGGTGTGACACCACTGGATGATCTTAAGGAGACTTTGGGACAGTTTCTTTGTGGAGAGTAAAACATATATTTTTCATGTGTAGTTGGGACATTTCATGTTTATAAGATCTTTTTCAAACCCTAAACCTAACCAGAGCAAACACAGTGTTTTAACAAGATAAAACTGAAAATTGAACTGGTGGGTTAGCAGAGCTGATGAGAAAAGGGTTCAGGTGCCCTCAGGTCGGGAACATCATCAGTGAAATAAGGCAGAGGAGACTGCAGTGGCGGCTTTGAACAGATTCCTCCAGGCAAAAGAAAACCTGGAGCACCAACAATGATCTGGAACAGAGCTGTTGCAGGTGACGAGGACGGCTCACTGTGGCTTTACGTCCCAGAGGGGATGCAGAGGATTAAAGCTGCCCTGTGGAGTTTCCCTGTAAACAAACAGGTTGTATTTACATCCAGGACTCACAGTGTGAATCCTGGAGGTTCAGCTAACATGTGCAATGATTTCCTTCATTGTAAAACAGCTGCAGACAAACTTTTCTTCAAAGTCTGAAACGGCATTGTTTAAATCTGTTTACTTCTTGCAGTCGTGTTCTTCGCTGCCTTTGTTTGTGCTTAAGAGCATCTGTCACCTCCACCTGTTGATCGGTGGACTCATGTGAAACCACCAGCTGGAGTGAGTATCACCACTTCCTGGAGAGCAACAAACAGGGACAGAGCTGTATAAAGTATCATTTCTTTTGTCTCAGTCAGAGGAATAAAACGGTACAAGTCTCATCTGTGTCAGTACTTCTGCAAGTGATGACAAGAAGCCGGAGCTCCCACCACAGGCATCCAGTCTGGCTTAATTAAAATGGCTGCTGAAACCTCCCTGATGCTGGCCGTCCAAAACTTACAGCCCAAATGAGAGTTAGTAAAATCTGCAGGCAGAATTAACATCCAATAAGCCTGGTGAATATATTTTACAACTAGATTTATGTTGTGATTTTTTTTACTTTTGCCCAGAAAAAGCATGTTTTTCCTTGATGGCACATTTAGTGCATTTGAAATACTTTGTAATAAGACCTAGTTTGGACAACATACAATTGGTTTAGGGATTCTGAAAGCTGAAGACATCATGATTTCAAAAGAGGACAGCCAGTGTTGTGCATGTTCACACTTCACATGAACTAGTTCACGTTCATTTCTTCCATTTGTTTTTTAAAAGTGCTGCTTCAAGCTACTCTTCTTCAAAACATCCATCCTCAGCCCCGGTAGTGCGGAGGTAACGCTTCATAACAGCAAAGAGCAATGTATCATGTATATATTAGCAAATTACTAAAAGGACTTCGGTGAAATTATATACGACAAACTGAAGATCTTTGGAAAGCTGCCGTGTTACAGGCTTTTTGTTGCCCATACAGTGGTGCTAATGAGGCCTCTGGTGTGATCACATCTCTTCCAGCAGCCTCGAGCTGCAGTGTCTTTTTGTTTATTTTGTAAAATAAAACCATAATGATAAATTAACTGCTGAATGTCTTTTGTGAATATTTATCCAAATGTGCGTGTTGGAAACAGTTGCTGTTGTTGTTGTAGGCAAGTTTGTTTGCCATCCACCTGCAGTCCCATGATGCTTCATCCGTCAACCAATTAGAGGCCGTGTTTCTGACTGAGAGCCTCGCTCTGGATTTGTAATAAATTGTAATAAACTTGAGCTTCAGGGCGTTGATTACTCGATATGAATCGTTACCCTCTTCAGTGTTATAGCGCCTCATCATGCTCGCTGGAGTGAACGATGCTCACGTTCACATTCAGCTGTGACCAACGACCGGTTCTGTTAGTTCTGTGTTGTTCTAACTTCTCCTCACACAGGTCAACACAAAAAAAGATTAAAACACGTCCTTATCTTTACAACTGAATGTACATCCTTGTGACAACATTGCAGCAGCGCTTTGTATTTTAGTTTTGATGCTGATATCACCTGTGGAGGCGTGTGAGCATCAGAGAGGAAACAAGGCGGCTCTAACACATCCTGTCACCTCACATCTACGAGAGGAAGAAAATTAAAAAGAACAGACATCAAACTATGAAGTTCAATAAAAGTTTGTCTCATGCAAAACATCATCCTCTTCTCCTTTGAAGCTGTTAAGTGTTAAGTCTGTTGAACCTAATTCACTTTGAAGTGAGCGCTCGCGTGTCATCGTGTGTGTGGAGGGTTGGTATGAGGTTACTTTTGCTTATAGGTGTGTATGCGGCCTGCATTAGTGTGAGTGTGTGTGTGTGTGTGTGCATCGATGCATTAAGAGCACAAATGCACACGTGGACGTGGTGAGATCGACCAACTGTGCATTAAATCAGAGGGTCAAGGTTGGTCACCACATCAAGGCCACAGAGGCTCCATCACAGTGTTTAATACGAGAATAACGGCAGGCAGGATGTTTGGAGGGGGGGCTGGGTGAGGAGCTGCTTCAAAGACACTCCTAATGCTGCACGCCCCCATCGGGAATCTAAATTACTGCTCAAGGCCCGACTGAAACCCCCAGTCAGAGAGGAAGAGGTGGAGGCAGAGAGATGAGAAACGAAGGGAGATGTAGAGAAGAGAAGAATTCAAATTGTTTGCCAGGAAACATAAAAACATAAATGTGTTGACGTCCTGCAGTCAGTTTCACCTGAGACGACCTCATCAACACAATTCACACTGTGCTCACAGACCTGATGATGGTGCGACAGGAAATGTCTCCAAAGTCCTCTGGGGAGCATAAATATCCGTCCATCAAACAGGTGCTGAAGTATTTCAGTTTGGGCCAAAGTGGTGGAGCGACAAACTCACTTAACCATCCCTAAAACATCAAGACTCAAGATGTCCAGAGCCACGGAGACATCAACTGAGTGTGGAGTTCCCCTTTAAGTTTTTGTGATGGTCTGTGTCAAAGGTGTCCAAACGTTTTCTCCTGGATGGAGAAAACCTTCCTGCTCACATTATAAAATAAATAAATGAAACAGGGCTCATATCTGTTAAAGTGCATTTTATCTCACAAACAAATAGCTATACTAGAGCTTTACTCTAGAAACAGGCCAGCTTTGGTCCACTGGCATCTACATCATCGTTAATCTCTGATACACGTGCATGTCAAAATCCTTATTTGGCCAACGTCTCGTCATCCAAGTCAAACTCATTGGTCATCAAATATGGCAGCTCTCACAGACACAGAATCACAAAGTGCTTCACAATAATGACAAAAACACAGTGAGAAGCGATGTGACGGCCGCCTACTTGTTACCTATCCAGCTGTTTTATTATGCAGCAGGTAACCTGCCCGGGAGGCGGAGCCACCACGTAGCTGAAGCACCTGAGCCTGGTGCACTGCGGGTCTCTGCTCTAGTCTTCACTTCCTCCTCCACCAGAACATGTTTGTTTGTTTTTCAGCCATCACACACCTTTAACTCACACTACCTCTCACACACACACCCTCACCACTGACGTTACTGATAAACACCTCATTTGTTCGCCTTCAGCCGCCGCTCCCTTGTTTTTGTCGTGGCTTTAGAGCCGGGTCCTGACAGCAATATAACAATGTCGTCACATACATTAGAAAACTGAATGTGAAGAAATGTAAAGTTTCAACACAACAAAATCGTTCTTTTGAAAATGATCAGCTCACATGGAGACTCACATCCTCTCATGAAGACGAGGTTCTCCTTCTGGAAACGTTCTGCATTGTGTTACTGTTTGTTATTCACACATTGTGTCTCAAAGTGGTGGCTGTAATATATGTGGTGCTGATGAGGAGACTAAATGTAATCGTATTACATTTTGTATTGAAGTGCACCGTCATCCTGTCTTTGTGTCAGATTAGACAGAATATCAGCAGGAGATTGGTTCCTCTCACAGGTTGGACGAGGTGTTTGTTCCTGAGCACTCTGGAGGAGAAATGAGATGTTTTATTCATTTATATTCATTCATTTCCTTTCCACAGCTATCAGAAACTCGCTCCTCTCTCATGCTCATATTATCCATTGTCATTACCATTATTGCCTTCTTCATCATAATCACTGTTACAGTCCACATTATCATCATCATGATTACTGTCATCGCCATCGACACCACCCCCCAAATCACCACCACCAAATGAATAATACGGAACAATTTGCAGCAGATTCAATCTTAAAATAAAAGTGTCCTTTCGGACACATCTGTGCGTCTCACTGGAGACGACGCACATTCGTCTTGTGTTCGTTAGTTAAAGATCCTGGCGGCTCGGCTGTGTTCCTTCTCCTCTGGAAACAAAATAAAACCGGTGTGTTTTCTTTTGTTGGCCTCCTGTTTATTATGATGATTATTACTTCTACATGACTGTAGACGTTCTTCATCACTCACAATCATCGTCACGATCATCACTGCTGTTGTTATTGCTGTAAACAAGCAGAAAGCCTGCCAGCACCATAATCATCATCACAACAACAGCAGCAGAATGAAACAAGTCACATCAGCCAACAGTGGTCAACTCTCCACTGAGATGTGTCATCTTATTGCATTTAACTGCACATATTAGAAAATATCTCTTAATGTCCTGACTGCAGCATGAGTCACAGACGTCTCCTCACAATGAGCACAGAAGAGCAGAAAAAGTCACAGACTGTGAATCCGTTTGTGTCGCAGCAGAATTTCATTAAAATGCATCTTGGATATGAAATCAAAATACACACTGAATTTACTGGCAGCTTTCTATCCGTCCTTGACCCTGGAGACCTGTGAGTGTGTGTGTGTGTGTGTGCCTTTACAGTATATCTGTGTGCACCCACTGAGTCTACTTGATGTGGCTGCCTTTATTTTTTCTCTATATTTTCAGCTGTGTATCTGCTTGTCTGTCTCTGTCCCAGCACCGTATGTGTTGGGTTTTCATTTGAGTGTCAGGTGTGTTCAAGGATGCATGTAAGCATGCAGCGTGTTCATCCGACCACGATCACCACAGCAGCAATCGTCCAATCATAGTTCAGCCACGGTAACTAAGCACATGAACATGATGAAGTGATGATAGTAGTTACACTCAGAATCAAATGAAATCAAATGTCATCTTTTAAAAAGCCTCTTTCTGAAACACAAAACCAACAGATTAAACAGTGTTTTTCATTAGCATGTCCAGCTAGCTAACTAGCTTATTACCTAGAAAAGAGCTATAATTTGTTAGCTACTTAACTTTGTGGGGTTACGAAACGTCAGATCAAATCTTCATACAAGACTGGACGTCATCCACTGTGCGTTAGTTAGTTGAAGCTAACGTTAGCTGCTATGTACTCATCTTTATTGGATTTAGACAGGTTTACACTCTAACTAATGTCAAACTCTTTACTCAGAGTGGCGTTATTGTCCCAACATGCTGGTTAGTTGGAAAAGTCAAACGATACAGCTGAAAAAATGAAGAGTCAAATTCAATGCTGCTGTTGTTTTTAAATATGTTTTTTAAAGGTGAGCATCCACACAGAGTCGTGTGTTGGAACAAGAATAAGTAGCTTGAACGGTGAACTAGACTTCTCTTCTTTTTCATAACTTTCTTTCTACCAAGGAATCTGCTGCCTTAAAAGTCTGGAAAAATTATTTAAGGCATTTGAGAAATGACTAATTGTTGCTTTTTCTGTAGTGTATTGAAATATTTAGAAGTTTGAAGATTTTGTGTTTGTATATTTTTGTGTTATCTTGCTCACTGTTGATTCATCTTTCGATTTTAACTGCATAATTATGTGATGACCAACCTGCTCATACTGACCACGTGACACTATACCGACCTGCACAGTCTGTCATGTGGTTATCTGGACCAATCATGTTACTACGTACTTTGCTATAATGATCATGTGACTGTCTGCTCACCTGTAAATGTAAGAGCCCAAAGGCAGACATTTTGTACTGCCCTGATGAAGGCCTTAATGGCTCAAACGCATAGGCATGTTTTTAATGTTGTTGTGATTCAACAGCCATGATTAATTAAAGTCTTTTTAACTCATTACCCTCTTTTTCTACGATTCAGAAAGAACAAGATCCCTAAACTGATGACTGCCATCGCTTGTGATGCTTTATATCGCAGGAACTCCTCAGTCTCGCCACTCCAGCTGTCCGGCAGTGCTGCGCCGTGCTGCACTCAAACCGTAGCCGAGCTGTTTTGCAACCAGTGGAGGCTCATGATAACTCAGTTGTGATGTTTTTTTGAGTATATTTCTCAAAATTTCTACAGTTTGATTTGGATTTTAATCTGTTTTATGTTGTGATTTAAGAGCAAGAGAAGAGGAAGTTAATACATGTCTACACAGACAAAGACACAGACACACACACCTACACACACACATTAGTGTCAAGCTCACAGCACCACGACTCACATCCATGTAGGTAAATGCACTCAGGCACACAAACACACACAGCACTGGGTCGGGGAGTCATGCTCATCCTGTTTTTTCCTTGAGATGCTCTCTGTTCTGGAAGAAAGCCTGTTTATAATCTAGTGAATAATGTTCAGTAGGTCAGATAAAAGAAAGCAGCCCAGAGGGCAGATACAGCCTCACATTTATCACATTTTTTACTCTTCATTAAACGAGGAGAGGTCATTCAGGGACAATCTTTATTCAGAATAAATTATTCAGAGACCTTAAATTAAATGAAACACACATAGATGTTCATTAAAAAAAATCTGTCTATTATAAAATCTTCTATTGTTAGAAAACGTGCTTTGATGATTTTAGATGTCCCACCAGTGTGTATGTTTCTACAACCGTAATGTGCTTTTTTCTGTTTGTTTGTTTCTGTTATTTCTGGAAGATCTCTGGTTTTAATCTCAGACAGACGAGAGAAACATGGAAGTGAGAAATAAATAAGAAATCTCCTCGTCCCTCGACACAAACCACCAGGGTCCTGTTCATTCATTGTCTCAAGAAGCGTCTGCACTGAGCAGCTCATTGGCGAACTATAATGTACATGACGATATCACTGTGAAGAAGGATAGTGCTGCTAAAGAACATACATGCTCAGCAAAACAGAGCTGTGTTAATAAATAATGCCAAAGGGAAATTCTCAGTCTGTTGAGAAAGTGTGGCACGTCTCCTGCCAAAGTCCTGCCTGACGCCGCCAACCCAACAAAGTCCAGTTTAATAAACTCCAAACCACCAGGCCACAGCGGACAGTCAAAGGGCTGAAGGTGGGTCTGCAGCGTCTCCCCGGGCTTTAAGAAGCTTAAGTGCTGTCCTCGCCTCAGGGGGACTGAGCAGGATGGGACTCTGAGGAAAAGGGAGTTCAAAGAGGGACATCTCATTCAGCCGTAGCACTTAATCTTTGTTTGGTCAACAGTTAAATCTGGGCGTTTCTCGAAGCTCCACTCTACTGTACTACTGAATTTTTATGATCATTTGTGAGAATGTTTGAAGAATCATTTTATCATGACAAATAACTTCATTTTGTGCTTAAACTCGCTGTTGCTGTTGCTGAACTGGAGTGGACAACAGTAGAATCTGGGACTTTCACGTCATCCACCAAGCTCGGCTTATAATGAAGGCTGATTTATGGGTGCGTGCAGGCTCTACGCAGAGCCGACGCCGTAACCTACACAAGTGACCTACGTCGTAGGGAGCATTTATACATGTGGGCTGGCGTGTCTGCGATGCTGCCGGTGGTGAGCTGATTGCCAGCTGACTTTTCCCTTTAAACACACCGACTCTGTACCAGTATTGCAAAATTTACAGATTTTTCATAAAATATATTAAATATATGATGCATTTCCTTCAAATTAAAAACACATTTAAAAACAGTGAAATCAGATATATAGAGGTGCGTCTCACTGAACCAGAACAGGAAGAGGTTTTTGGGTTGATTTTGAGTCAGTGGGTGAGACAGGATGGCAGAGGGCGAACTAGCTGACAGAGAGGCAGGAGACTTTTTAAAATAGAAACTACTTTAGAGTTGGGTGAAAAGCAGTTAAGGTGACAAGCTGAGATCCCACAAATGATGGCTGCTGGTACTCAGTGTGGCTCTCCATCTGATGTGCTGAAGGTTTGGCAGGCTGACGCTGTGGGACTCGGTAAATGCTGGGCTCAGGAAGCTGACACACCAGGGTTTGAGGCACCAGGGAGCAGGACTGCAGAGGCTGCAGGGGAACCGGCAGCGGGCCGGCCGGCTTAAGAAGATTAAAGGTTGGAATCTTACCGCACGCAGTCTGACAATATCACATGTACATCATATTATGTATCAGCTGGTTCCAAGTCAGATTGAAGTAAATGAGGTTTAGACCAAGTGAAACATTCAAATGCAGGTGTAACAGTTGTAAATGTTCCTTTAAGAACGTAAGCGTGGCGGCGCCGGGACGTCATTGAGCGTCGCGCCGCGTTGTTTTGTTTTCAGTAGAGAAGAAGGCTACCCGATGAGTGGACGCCATTAGCTTACTGAGCTGCCGGTTTCTCCCTATGGTTTCTCCTTTTTTTCTTCTTCTTAACTCAGCTAACAGTGAGTAAAGTGAGACCGCTTCTTTGTCATGTATGATAGTATGAAGTGTTCGGCTCAATAAAAGGGCAAGAGTG
Source organism: Pagrus major (assembly GCF_040436345.1). Taxonomy (NCBI): domain Eukaryota; kingdom Metazoa; phylum Chordata; class Actinopteri; order Spariformes; family Sparidae; genus Pagrus; species Pagrus major. Next base: position 1,433,716 of record NC_133220.1, on the reverse strand, counting down.
AAGTCCCAAGTGAACTATTTTTGTGGACATTACTGTTTTTCCTGCTCACACGACCGACTCTCACTCACGACCTGTTACACAGGACCTGGACGGATCCACCACGTCATGAATATTAACTCTGGTATCTCCACAAGAATTTGTTTTTCAGCTTGGAATAATAATTACAGTCTGATATGGTTTTAATAAAAACATGAGTTAATAATAAAAACTGTTCTGTGGGTTTGGGCTGCAGATTTTCATGTACGCTAAAAATAAAAATATTTGTTTGTTTTTGAGCTGAAGTTCAGCTGATGAAGCTGAAGTTCAGCTGATGAAGAATGAAAATGTGGCTCATGAGAGATGAAGATTGGAGAGTTTTGAGGAAGCTTCATAATCACAGTTTAACTGAGCGGATTTGATTGGTGTAAGCCAGTTACCGGACCTGCCGTGGTCACTGTGCCGTTCTGTCTCCACTGGGACTCCACTTGTTTTCATGTGATCCCCTGATGACTTCCTGCACCTCCTGTTCTCCTTCTCTCTCCCATTTCCCGCTCTTTCTCTCTTATCTTTCCTCTGTCTGCATTTCTAGCTCTTGAGTCATTCCTGCCTGCTATCAGCCAGCCAGCCTCCCCTGCTCTCTTTCCTCTCTCAGCTAAACCTGTCTTGTCCTCCCTGAGTCCCTCGTGAGCCGCTAGTCCTTCGCTTCAATCCCTGCCCTGCGTCTCCCTCCTCTCCGGCTCTAAGCCTGTATCATTTCCTTTCTGTCAACCTTCACCAGACTCCCTTCCTCCCTCTCTCCTTTCTTCTCTCAGCTCTCTCTCTCTCTCTTCTTGCCCACTGGGTCTGTCCTCTCTCCATCCATTCCCCATGACTTCCATGTTTTATCTCACCTCTGCCTTCTCTCTAACCCTCTACTAAACCATTATCACCGTCTTTCTCTCTTTGTCACCCTCTTTCTGTTTCTTCTCCCCCATCAGCATCCCTTTCAGTCTTCATTTATTTCCCTCTACCTCTGGGTCTCATCCTCTTCTCTTCTCTCTTACCCCCATTTCTGTGTGTCTCAGCAGTGAGTGTCACGTTAATAATTCATGCCATCTCTAATCTTAAGTTGTAAATAGTTAATCAGAAGCAGAGCTGGGTGACACCTCCTCTTTGCCCATCACTGCACCCTGGATCTACCGGCTCTGTAGCTCTCTCTCCCGGTTTAATGTGAATCGCCCACATGCTGTCTGTCTGCACGATGCCGACACACCTGTTTCTCTCCGCCTCTGTGGTTTTTTTGCTCTCTGCATATTTTCTGTGCTGTTTTCTGAATGTCATTATCATCTTCGGCTGTGTTCTACATCGCTGATGTTCCCTCTCATTCTGTATCTGTCTCGTTAACCTTATTTCCACCTCCTACTAACATGTTGGGACTAATGTAATGATGAATTTTGCACTTGTTAACTGGGAACCTCGTGTAAATGTTTTTTTTTTCTGGTGCCTCTGCAAAGAATGAATTTAATATCTTTAATGATTAAAACATAACTGACCCATCTTGTGTCCTAGATCATGGTTTGGAGCAAGAGTGCTGCACCCAGCATCTATTTTCAATGATCTACAGCTTTACTGTGCACTTCTAACTGAAAATCTCTGAACTCTGGTGGTGTCACTGATTAGTTATGTTACATAAGTATGTTACGACATACGTAGATGACTTAACCTAGTTTTGTAATATGAGATGCATCACTTACGTCACTTTAATAACTTACCAATTTACTAGATCTTTTTCTAAACCTTACCAAATAGTGTTCATTTATTTTCAAACAGAACCAAACTGCGACATTTTCACAACGTTAAAACAGTCCAAAAGTCAGAATATGTTGTGAAATTTGAAATGTTTGTCAGCAAGCTTTATTTTAAAAGTCTAACCGGAGATTGGATTGTATTGTTGTCTCTGATGGGTCGTTTCATGCACCAGGATCACCCTTACCCCCAGTTTCCACCGGGTCCGACCGAGAGCAGATCGAGCATAACAGGAAGTCAGACAGCGCAAAATAAAACACTGCGAGCCCAGTCGGGCTCAACAGCACAACGAAGTCGGAAATATTAACAACAAACAGACAAGTGACCAAACGATTTAACTACGTGAGCTACTCAACCACAGTAGAAGCACAAAATCCAGGAAACACATCTGAGCAGGTCAACAACATCAGGCAGGCGAGATATGACATCGCGTGGAGGATGGAACAAAACAGAGTCGTGCTCAGTGGAGTCGAGGGGTTACTGCACAGCTGTCAGTCTGAGCAGCAAGAGCAGGGACATCACCATTATTAAACTCATCCATACAACATGTGAGGACGAGCAAAGATGCAATGTTGTCTATCATACAATGTTGTCAGCAGAGCGGTGATACGTTGACACGCAAACAGCAGCACCCTGCCAGCGATATATGGACACCGACCGCTGCACTCTCACACCAGAGGTGTCGTTCTTCTGTTGAGGACAGCAGTGAGGTCACAGAGCGCTGACGAGTGTGCTAAATACTCTCAACAAATACTGCCACGTCATCCTCATCGTTAGCGTTCATGACTCTGCTCTTTTGATTGATTTGTGCTCACTCCTTCTCCAAATGGCTCTCCATGCTGAGTAACTAGATGAGCCTCTTGAAGCTGCAGCCAAAATATTATCAGAGGTATCATTAATAATTTCCCCTGCAGGTTCTATGTTTCCTGGAGGAGGAAGAAAAACATTCTCTCAAACACACACACACAATCACAGATTACTGAGAATCCAATTTGCAGTGAAAATGTTACTGACATGGCAGATTTGTAGAGATAATCTTTGCAGTCGTTACCAGACGTGACAGCGGGAGTATTGTTTACACCTCGTGAGTTTGTATGTGTGTGTCCTCGGGGAAAGATGTGGTCCTGGAGACACCTACTGCAGCAGGAGCTACCACAGAAGTGTTTTTAAGTGCTTTGCAAGGTGTTTATATATCCCTCTGTCTGTCTGTGGAGTTTGAAGATGGGTGTGGTCAGAGGAAGCCGGAAACAGGGAGGTAGGAAGTATGGAAGGGGCCAGTGACCACCACGCCCTGGCCCCAATTCATTTTAAGTCATCGATCACTGCATCCCAGTTTAAATCATTTCCATCCACTCCAAGACATCAGGTAAAATGAGAGACCATCATGCGAGGAGATCACATCAACAGTGAGAACAAATTGGTGTGAATGGTGCCCATCCATCTTCTTCTGCTTAACCGGGTCGGGACGTGGTGGCACCAGGCTCAGTTGGGTATTCCAGATATCCTTCTCTTCAGCAACGCTTTCCAGCTCCTCCTTTGGGATCCTGAGGCGTTCCCAGGCCAGATGAGATATGTAATCCCTCCAGTGACTTCTGGGTCTGCCCCAGGGTCTCCTCCCAGTTAATCGTGCCCCGAAAACCTCCAAAGCGAGGCAGCCAAGAGGCATCCTAATCAGCCCTCAGCTGGTTCCTTTCAACATGGAGGAGCAGCAGCTCTACTCCGAGCTCCCTCGGACAAAGGACAAACGAGATAAAATAATTTTTGTGTCAAGACTAACACGGGTTAAAGGCACAATGACCGGTGAATGTCCATCGCCTGACGGTGTTGAATGTGGGCAGTGCAGGATGTGAGGCACAGGTTTCTGGTTTGTAGTTCGTCTGACGGGTCAACCACAGACATCTTTGCTATTGGTTGAGGCCGGACTTCACTGCCGAAAGTTCACCAACATTGAACTCCTCCCGATGCCACGATGCAAATTTATTGACCATGACAGGATGGTTAAACAGACTGAATAAATCTGCCACAAATCACATGTTTGGCCAGACTTACTTCTCTCATGTCATGTGTTCAATGGCACCATACACTGACGTTGTGTCGCTGCTGGTGTGATCCCACCGCGAGATGGTCCCGCGCTATTTCTGTCATGAGTATGGACTGGACAACAGTATGAACAAAAGTTGTTCTGAATTATTCAGAAAATGGGAACTTTGCAAAGCAAAGACTCCTGTCAAGATACATATAGCAGAAAAATAAGTAGAGTGAAGTAAAAATAAGTTGTAAGAAAAAGAAAAGCATCACATCCTCACAGTACAGCTGAAACGATGAGTCTTCCTTCAGATGAGTCCTCCTTTTCTACAGTAAACCAGAGTACAGTAGGCAAACTGCACCTGAACTTATTCTTTACTACTTACAGTTATGTCAGATTCACAGAGGATTCAAATCACTGAAGATCTCTACAGTTCTCACACAGCACCAGATGCCTGCAGGCAACGTAAGACTGTACAAAAAAAAACAACTTTTATGTGCTTGGCTCTGTCAAGTATGAATCACCAGCTCGCTCTCACCATTTCACACCCTACTGAGGGTGCAGGATGCTAAATATGTAAAGACAACAATGCTAATGTAACGACAGACTGAATAGAAAATACAACCTGGAGGGCAAGACTCAGTTCACAGAATCAAACAAATTGTGGTTCTTCTTTCATTAAATTATGGAGCTCGCTACATGTTTTTATGCTCTTGCTCATCGCTCTCCCCTCACCTCTATTTCTGTATCTCTTATTTTTCAGTGTTTGAATGTCAGCATGGGCTGAATCACCCATTTGCTGAATATCTCTGCTACATCTATAAATCTATTTGTCTCAATCTTGCTTCGTTCTCCACCTCTCACTCTCATAAATTTGAATCCAAATATATTCCCCTGCCACCAGAGGATAGAAAACCCGTTGCCAAAGTGATACACTCTATCGACTGAGGCGATGTTTCCCCCAGACGGTTTGACATTTACATTTTAGGGCATCTACCTGTCTGCCATAACAGCAGAGGCTTAGAGTGAGTGCAGCAGACAAACTATGACTCAACATACTGAGAAATCACATATCGAACGTTATGAGAAAAACAAACATCTGCAAATAATCATTCAGTTAGTTTCTTCACTGACAAGACTACTCACTTTGGTGGTGTCATGATTTTTCATTAGGCGCCACCAGCAGCCTGAAGCTGACATTTATTTCAGTGAAATATCTCAACATCTACTGAATGAACTGGTACAAGATTTTCAACAGACATTAACGGTTTCCAGACGATCACTCCTGCTGAGGATTTTGAGTGAAACGTCTCAACAGCTATTCCATGGATTGACACGAAATGTGGTGCACATTCATGTTCCCGTCAGGATGAACTGTAAGAACTTGACGTGACCTCAAGTCTGATTATTCAAAACTCAGTTTAGCTGGAGGGAGAAGTTGATACGCAGCAAAGCTGAACGTGAAACTTGTCACACTCGCAACATCTTCAACTGATGTACAGGTGACATTTTGTGTTTCTGCTAATGTCACATAAATATGTTTGTAATGAGATAGTCTGTCAGAAACATCCCACCAGCAATTAATTGATTAATAAACATGTCAACATAATAACTGTAATATTAACAGCTTGTACTGAAGGTGTCTCCTCTTGTTTCAGTAATTCAGAATCCTCCTCTCTCTCTTTTGTTTCCTCCGGCGTCAGTTTTTACCTTTTTGCATTTTTCTCTCTGATTACCTTCAGTCGTCCCGTCGGCCTCGTCGTCTCTGTGGTTTTCAAATGTATCTAATTTTTACATAAATATCCCTCCTGGTCATTTTAAATCATCCAGTTTCTTTATGTGTTTCTTGTTTTTCAGATTGTCTCTTTATTCCTCTTTTCCTTTTTGTTCCGTTGCCTCCAGTGTTTCTTTCAACCATAAGTTTTCTTCATCTCGTCCTTTATCTTACCTCCCTCTCCTTCTCCGTTCTCACCTCTCACTCTCTCCACCCTCGACTCTCTCTTGTTCCTCCCCTCTTTGTGCATGTGAGATGTACTAACACTGTATCTACATGATACTGTATACTAAGTTACCTTTCTATATGTTGCTGATGTCAGGTGAAACCTTGCATCGCCACAGACATAACTATTTAGCGAAAAGGCAACCGTGTAAATTACTGCCAGATTACATGTTGGAGTGTGTGAAGTTACAAGTTTAATTTAAGGACTCACATATCGGACTCTTTCTGTCCCAAAACCTCAAGTCAAAATATCTGAATACAGGAAACGTTGTCGTTTTCTGTTTCTATCAATATTTCTACAATACGTGTCATATCACCTGCACATTTCTTGTCTATGAGCTGACGTTCATGTCAGGAGACGGAGGGAGTAACGGTGATGTGACGACTGGGCGAGAAAACTGCCAAGCCAAAGACCGCTGTTCAAGACTGTGTTTCAACATTTACTAGCATGAAACCACTGGAGACAGGCGGACGTTTTCCTGTCATCTTTACAGAAACAGAATCAGGTGTTTTAATCTAAAACATGACCTTCTACTAACCCGAGCAAAGAGGTTTTTGTGCCTAAACCTAACCTGAACAACTCGTCCTCATACTAGGTCAACTGTGGAAGCAGATTATTACAACCCAGCGTTACGTTTCCTCTTAGACGAGGGTTAGTATAGGTACTCATTTTTACGGCAACGAAAGAGGAGTGTAATGTAAGTCCATTTGTAACTGAAATAACATAAGTTATGACTTAGTTATTTTAACACAAACCACGTTTTGTTCACTAAACCCTCCCAAACTATAAGCATTCGACAACGTCAAATTTTATCATGACAACGACAAAGAAACTAAATTTAATTTCAGTCTTCTGGCTGATTCTCGATCAGCGTATAAATGCATCCACAGTTGAAACGCAGTTTTTCTTCCTTAACGTGTTTCACGTCTACAGAGACGAGGCTCTGATAATAACAAGATCAATTTTGCGTGATATGTCACTTTTCTCAGACAAGTGATATTAGTTTGAGGTCAATGGGCATGTCATCATGTGTCTGAACTATAAAAAAATATATTCTTTTAATGCCATACACTCGAGCCCCTTTCAGGAAAGCTCGCAGTCAGATACAGGAAGCTGCTGGAGCTACCGGGGGCACTGAAGCCATAAAGGTTTTATGGGTTTTATTTTCCGCCTTTACTGCATCAACATTAGAGTGGAGAAAGATCAGATGATATGGTGGTGTTGACCCAGGGGGGATGGACGGGGGATAAAGAAAGATGAGGAGGAAGATGTGGAAGTGAAAGAGAGGTGGAAGGTGGAGAGTGAAGAACTCTCCTCGATAATGCTGAGCTACAGCTGGTGATGTTTTTGAACAAAGTAAAACAGTATAAACTGTTAAAATATCTGAAATCACAACCGAGCCCCGGTGTGCCTGGTGGGGGGGTTGAAACAGTCACAATTTAATTAATAAATAAAAAAATATATAAATGTCTCATCAGTAAATTATTATACTATTAAATGCACCAAAAAAACAACAAATAAAGAGTCAAACTAATTCCTGTCTTCATTTTGGTCTCCAGGTTGGAAATGACACAACCGGCCGATCCCACCACAGTGAGCCCAGCGACCGGGGTGGGACCGAGACATGAGCAGTCGATGTCGCACTGTTGATCAACCAATCAGGGAAGAGTCGACCCCATGAAACACACATAACATAACATAACATAACACAACATGACTGCACAGTCATTCGCATGATGAAGCAAAAATGTGTAAAGAAATGAAAAAAAAAATGTTGAAAGGAATTAGTTTTTATTATTTATTTACATTTTATAAATCAATAAATGGCTACATTTATTTTTAATAATATTTCTGGTGCATTTAACTGCATATTTATCTATTTACTCTTCAGATTCATATTGTTGTGTGCTCCATCCCACAGGGATATGGATGATGAACAGTCAGAAATGATTTACTGAAATCGTCACCAGTACAGTGTTAATAATGTAAATCCAGACCTACTGGAACTAATTAATAATACTCAGTTTGAAACACTGCAGGACTGTATGAGAGAGGAAACAAAAGACTCCAGCCAACAACATGAGCTCAAAATAAATCATCATCCGTCCAAACATCCTGATGCACGCACAAAAGTATCTAACCACATGGGATTAACATTCAAATACACAGATATGCATGAACACACTGAAGGAATTAGAATGAATGAAGCTCCAAAATGTCTCACAGTTAAAAGTCTTAGTCAGTGACTGAGTCAGAACAGCGTCAGTCGTCCTCTGCAGGCTGTGAAGCCGAGCTGTGATGATCTTGGCAAACAGAGTGGGAACAACCAGAAGTATTCAGAGCTGCTTCGACTCTCAGCATTCGTCAGTATTTTGTCCCTTATCATTCAGCAGTTAAACTAAAGGTATACATACATATACAAAATACATCGTTGGTGCCCTCCTGAACAACGCCGAAGCATTTCTGATCTGACATCAGCAGGATGACATCAAACCATTTCTTCTGTCGCTCCCGATGGAAAAAAAGTCAGATTTCCTTTAAATGCTCGAGGTCTTTGTCTTGTCATTTTCCAGCATTTTCTGAAACGACTGGTGCTCTTGGTTTTCTTCGGAGGACAGTCTCGTAAATTTACATTTGTACTTTTTTTTTTTTATATTCCCAAATATTTTTCAACGTATGAATATAAGCTTTCATTCAATATTTATAAAACACGCGCCGGGATGCTGGCACTCTTTGTGATAAAACAACACAAATAAACCAGTTCCCAGCTGCTTCAGAGCAAAGACAATGTTTTTCAACCGTAATACTAAACCCACGGACTCCAGAGAGGCTGACTGGCTCCGGCAAAACAAATTAAAACAGTACAGACAAATTAATCTTCTCCCACCAAATTAAAGCATTTCCACCAAAACAGTAGAACACATTAACCACCAACACCAGCCGGCTGCCTGCCTGCACACGCTCCTCAATCTGCTTCTGTCCTGAAAGGTTTAAATGTGTGACCGAGCTCCAGAACAGCAGAACCCAACTCTCCAATCATAAAACACACACAGACATTACTGTTGTCAGTCTGCTCTGCTCACTCTGACTGTACAGGTGAGCTGTAATTACTGTACTCACCTCTAGGTGGGGATGTGTCATTGAGATATCAGAGCAACTCCTTTAACACACACACACACACACACACACACATATATATACACACACTCTCTGATTCACACTTCTCTACACAAAGGTCATATTGCTGTCAGATTAATATTAATGGCTTTAATGTGTTATTTTATGTGTGGTATGTACTGTCAGCTCCAGCAGAGCGAACAGAGCAGCTGAATCCAGATCTGCTGGCACAAAGATTTGGCACAGCAACATACTGTATGTTCTCCTTTCAGAGAGAGAGAAATGACTGATTCAATTAAAACAAATTAATGTGTACGAGTGCGGTGGGAAGTATGAGTCCTTGGTTTCGACCTATTTTGATACATGTGGATGATTCACTGAGAGACCTGAAGGATAAATTCAAGTATTTTTTCCCCCAAAAACAAGAGAAGTGATGAAATGCAACTAAATTCACAAACTGAAATCAAGGTCATGACAACAGAAGAAACTCAGCTCTCCCTCTTGAACCCTGTGGATTTCCTGCTCTGTTGTTCAGCTGCAGATTTATTGCGCTCACATGCAAGTGTTGCATCATGCTAATTGGACTCATTATGTGCAGTTTAGTTTTGCTTAATCTAAACCAAATGTTGTTTTACTCCTTAATTCACCCGTTCTCTGAGATGATTGTTTTCACCCCATTACATCTTCTATTTTATCTTTAAGTCAGTATATCTCTGTTTGTAGCATTCACAGCAACAAAAACAGACTGATAATAACATGTGCAACAAAAAATACACACAAGCAGTTGTACTGGGTTTAATAAGGACAAGGCTGCCATGGTAACTGCATTACTACTGGAGGATGTATGAATGAACCGAAGCTTCAGTGAAACTGCCACCAGAAGAAACGACTTCAGAGAAGAAAAACAAAACAAAATAACAATTAACTCAGCAGAACATTTATGTTTAGGTGACTGGAAATTATCACTGAGTACGAGCCCAGTCGACAGGATATAATGTGAGCAGTTAACGCTTCTGCAAACCACAAACACGCTTATAATGTGCACCAAACGTGGCGTATCATGTTCACATCAGGCTTAGCCGCCTGTCGCAGCAGGACGTTGAGGAGAAGGTGGCGACGAGTCACACGAGTCAATATTTCTGAGGACACCTGCAGACGTTTTTCCATCTGTGGCGTCAAAAAGAGGCTTTTTTAAGGAGAGCTGTGGACAAGTCCAGTGGTTCAGTGCCGACCAAAACTGTCTTTTTTCACAGGAAGTCGGACGGAGATGCAGGTATTTTAAGTCAAACCACAATGTTTTCCTAACCTGAGGTGAAAATTAAATCTAAACAAATGTAAATTTGCAATATAAAGAAACTTTTATTCTGGAGACGGATCGATCAATCCTGTATATTGAGTTGTGAGTAAACTGTTCTGCTTTGTGTTTAATCATGTTAACTGAGTCCCATACGAACATGTTCTGCACTTATTTTTTCCATTTTGTTCTCTTTTTCTAGAAAAGCTCCATCTGTCAGTATTTTCACAGGATGGTTTGATGTTGGCACAACTGGAACTGGACCAGTCTTTGGTGCAGGCGTCCACCACTGTGTTCTTGGCAGTGTTGGCCAGTAACGCATTACACAGTGGTATATTACTGTAATATTTTACAGTAACCCAGTAATGAGTATTGTAATAATTACTATATGCAGTTACGCTCCATTACTGCATTACCAGAATGCAATATATTTTTTGACAAAGGTAGGCTGTCTTCTGATGATGTGTATGCTGAAGGATGAGGATGAGAGACGGGTATGACTCAGTCTAACAGGTCATCTGTTGCAGAAAAATACTTTCAATCGTGAAAAATACAACATGTAAATAACTGAAACATCTGATACAGCAGCACAGCAACGTGAAAACAACAGAAACTGGATGTCTGAGCAGGACACAGCTGTGGAAAATGTTATGAGGAAAGGATTCAAAGACGCTTGTTGCTGGGTGAGTTATATTGTGTGGGAGCTGTCAACAATGTTAAAGTAATACAGTAAAATAATGAGCAACATACGTTGTCACTTTTGATACAAAGTAATAAGTAACGTAATATTATGTTGATGAAGGTTCTCAGTTATCCAGGTCATGGTAAATCATGGTTGGCTGGCTTTTAAACTCTGTGTGGGAGCGTCCTTAACAACCATTCACACCTGGGCTCACCTAGCCCTAGCAACCCACATGAAGGCCGTTTGGGTCAACGACCCACAAGTGGCCCTAACGACTCTGAAACTCACAGCTCACACGTGTCCTTAACGACTCTGCGAGGACACTCCCACACAGAGTTTAAAAGCTGCAACTCCTCCAGATAGTTAGAAGTGAAGAAGCCTCTTGGATGAGAGGTGAAGCGTCTTCAAGACACTGAAACACGTCTATGTCTATGATACAGCACTTAGATTTAAAGTAATAGTACTACTTTTTAACAGAGTAATAAGTAAAGAGTAACTTATTACACTTCTTGAGTAACTTGCTGTATGGTAATGTTTGCCTGTATACACTCACACTGTGATATTGTATTTTGTTACTTGAGAAGAGTTTAACATTAATTTTAACTGTGTGTGAAGGTAACCGAGTTGAGTGGTGTGATCTCAGGGGAGTCCCAGGGGTTTGGTGAAACTTGTTGGAGTGTAACGGTCCTTTATTTTACACATTTTACATTTCCATCTCCATTTTGTGGGTTTATGGTTATTAAATATGTATTTAACAAGTTATATTTCATGTTTTTGTCAGTATAGTCGAAGCCCAATGTCGCATTTAGTTTAGTTTTTCTCATATTAAATAAATGTTGTATAAGAATCTAACCACATGAGCTGCTCTCACCAGCTCACACACTCTGTTAAAATAAGACCGGCTAACAATAAAAGCAGAACCACAACAACCACTGAAGTAACCGGGTCCTGTTTGGTATCTAATTCCAGAGGCTGCAACACAATCAGACGGCTGATTGGATCCTGGATCGTGTTCTGCTCGCGTCAATGAAACAGTTTCACTTTGGATCCTGAGTGGCTCCATCTGCTGATGTCATGTGTTGGGAGTATTTTGTTCAAACTGTTGATGCACACACACACACACACACACACACACACACACACACACACACACACACACACACACACACACACACACACACACACACAACAAATGTGTCTCAGAACAACTCCTGAAGTGATTTAGCCAATCAGATTCCAGTCTGCTCCTAATGTGTCTTTAATTGTGCTTTTTAACGAACTAATCTGCATCATTATTTGATCCACATGCTCAATATGCAGGAAACAGCCAGGTGTAAATGAGACCACGTCGAGCAGCACAGCGAGATCAGAACGTTCTGGTGATTCAGTCTTGTTTCGCAGTCAGATGCATCTGTAGGTTCCTGATTTCATTTAACTCACTCGCACAAATGAATCACTAACGTTCCTCTTCCTTATCACATTTTCTTTTCTGCTTCGACACTCAACACAGTTAAAGTCGACAAAAATAAAAACAAGTCTACTGCTGATTATGCACTCCTCTTTACTTCTGAAGTCTTTGAGCTTCTCTGAGAACATCTTGTGCATGTTGGTCTACTGAAGCACTTTGCAGGGTCACATTTTGTGCATTTTAACACCACAAAACATCTAAATATGAGAAATAAATGCTTGATTTGTGAATACAGACTAAAAACAAGAGACATTATCCACCAGTGCAGTGAGATCATTTTACTTGACAAGATATCTTCTCAGCGTCGACTCTAAAACTGTTCAAAATAAATAAAAAATGCATCTGACACATCTGACCAATAAAAACAAGTTTAATTGAGTCACTTCAATCAATTACTTGAATTAGTTCAAAGTTATTCGTCTTTATTCTATAATTCAGCCAGCATTTGTTTTTATTATTGCTGAAGATGTCTGATTAATATTAAAATCATTGTCATAATCAGTGAAGGGTCTAATGATTATATTGAGACTATTTTGTTCACTGTTATACCTTAATGGGATGTAAACCATCTGACACACCATTGTTTTCAGTATAATGTGACATAATAAATCAACTCGGACTAAAATCTAAATATAAGTTTATCTCTCTTAGTTACATTTACAGACAAGCCATGGATTATATAGTGCTGTCAAGGGAAGATCCTTTGACTTAAATCAAGTAAATGTCACTTGCCTTGTCTTTGAGTTATTTATACTTTCAACAAGAGCAACTAGATCTTTTTTAATCTAAATATTAGATTCTTGCACTTGAACAAAGAGCCTTTAGATGTTCATTTACTTCATGTAGTGGCTCAGTGTAACAGCAAATATAGTTTCATGGTTTAAGCAACTAAGATTGTTACAGACAGATTTTGGCAATATACATTATTGCAAACCACGGATACGTTGCAACTTTGAATTTCTTTATGTTCAAGTTTATGTTCAGACAAAGCTGTATTTATTCTCTGGTTAGGATAAAGCACAAAAACCATTTGGTTAGAGTTAGGAAAAGATCATGTTTCCTTAAAATACCTGAATGTGTCACTACAAACACGTCTCCTTAAAATCATGTGACTTCACACAGATGCTGTTAAAACTCTGTCTCGGACAGTTGTCTCTGGCTTGGCATCTGTCTCGTCCAGCTGCCAACATTTTATTCTTGCAACGGGACTGAAACGTATTTCTATTTTTCGTCCATCCTGCTGAAACAGTGTTTTCTCAGTGCTGCTGCTCATTTTCATTGCAGCTCCTGCTGGTCAGACTCAGACCTGCAGCTGGATGTCCGGTGCACGCAGTTAACGCTCCTCTTCTGAGGACTGAGACCAAAGACTGAAGAGTTCCTCACAGGATTTAAACCTGTGACCTTCAGTTACAGGACGGCCTCTTTAACCACTTGTCCGCCTGCCAAATACGTTAAATCTTCTCAGAAGTGATTCAGCTGCACTCTTAAAGCAATAATTTATTCTCGACTGTTACCCCTGTGTAACTTTGAGACATAGTCTGAAGGACCTGTGAATGAGTCTGGGGAATTCATAACACTGCTGTGCCCCGTTTATTACACCAGAGTAAATCATACAGGAGTAATGGTGATCTAAAATCCACTTTGCATTAATAATATGTGTGGTGAGCGCAGAGGGTCTTGGGGATGAGCGTTTGGGTCAGCAAGTGTCTGCCCTCAATTACCCCCTCTCTATATCTGCCTCCTTCCCAGACGGTGCCGGTAAACAAGCTCATACGGGCTGAGGACGGATGACATCATGCACAGAGGATGCAGCAGGTTGAATTGTAGGAAATACAGACTGTTAGTATATATATGTAGAGTACATTTATCACATCATCGGCAGTCTGTTGCATTGGTTTGAATGTAGTTTGTCACTGATACTCAGGGGGCTCAGCAGCAGTGATGATGCTGCAGCCATTTAAAGTCTTCAGTCGATCTTGTGTCTGTAATCAACTCAAATTAAGTCAGCGTTAAGATGAAACTAACATCCATGAGTATAAACATTTTGTACGTGAAGTCACAGTGAAGCAGAAAGGAGACAGTCTACAGTGTTATCTTTATCCAGCCTGTCATCACCAGATAAATGGTCTTATACGTAAGGTCGTCTGTTCTTATGGCGACCCACATTTACGTGTTTTTGTTAGGTGGTGACCTCTAGTGGCTGTGTTAATTATGACAGGAGCAAAGGAGGAAGTCAGGTGATTGACGGAGGCAGACTGCAGTTGCGTCAAGCTGCACGGAGCAGATCGAGCCACACAGGAAGTCAGACAGCAGAACGGCAGACTGCATCTGGTGCAGACCTGCATCTACAGCACAACAAGTCAGAAATATTAACAACAAACACACTTAAAACAGACAAATAATGTAAGGATTTAACTACGATGGCACAAAAACTGACACAGTACTTTTACCCCTGAGAGCCGAGTTTCTGTTCAGTGTGAAACAGGTTCAATCAAGTCAAAGACGAGTCATTCTAACTTAAGTGACATACTTAACGTGTGTCATGTACGTTTTATGGAACTGATGCACTTATTCTAAACAAAACTATTCTCCTTTCCTGAATCCAACTCGGTGGATTTGGTGTCTTCACCTGTTGCTTTCATTTGCAGTCAACCTCTTCAGTCATTTAGAAATGAGGACATGTTGCCTGCTCTGACATTATTAATACAGAGATCTTGGAGACGTGTAACTGCTGTTTGTGTTGCTCCAGAAGCATCATCACAACTGGCCAATCGCATTTCTGTGATGTCATAGCCCAGCTGCTCCAGAGGTCACATCATACTGTGCTTGTGTGTATCTGATCCACTGCTTTCACAGTGATCTGTGTACGTTAGTTTTAGTTAGCTGAGCATTTCATCAACTCTATCATATCTTATCTTAGAGCTGCTAATGTGCAGAAGTTCCTCTTCTGCCGATTCCTCTCTGGAAATTTCAGGCATGTTTGATCATGAGCTCCTCCTGGATGCCTCCCAGGTGGGGTCAGTCCCGCTGAGAGAGGGCAGATAAATTGGGGGTAAATAAACCTGCTGACAACATGTTTTTTTATAAGACATGCAGATTCTTGTCAGCGACTGCTCCTTGAATAAGTTGATAATTGGACCGAGCTGTCCAACACAAACACATATATTCTGCTGTTCTGAAATACTGGATCCTACGCAGGTGTTTGAGTTTGTGTTGTTATCTTGGCAGCGAGCTGTAATCGTCAGATAACTGTCCTCCAATTAGCGCGGCTGCAGAGCGGTATTGTTTGCCCTGCACTTAAATATCCTCACAAAACAAACTCACAGAAATAAATAAGCATCTCTCTCCTTTTGACAGTTTGTTACGGTCATAAATGTTTATAGATTTGAGGTGAGAGTGAAGATTCAACTTTGCGATGCAGGAGAACTTTAAACACAAGATGTATCTGAACAAATCTGTAATCATAAAGTCTGCTGTACTTTTATGATCAGTCAGTCTGTTTGTGATGACCTGCTGGTCCGCTGTGTGCTGCCGAGGATTCATCCAAGACAACAGCACACATACACTCACACTGACCTCGCTTTTGTTATGACAGGAATACTTAAAATGGAAATAGATACCTGAATAAAACACATTTCCAACAGTTTGCTCTTTTTTTCCTTTTTCTGAACACATTGCTTCAATTTTTATACAGTGGGAAAAAAGAGTTAAAAAGCAGGATTTACTGTTGGTTAAAACATCGACATTCTGTCTGCTGTTCACTTTTTTGCAGACACGGTTTGTTTTTGAAGATGTGAGGTCAGAAAAGATTAAAAAACAAAAGAGCCGAGACTTGATTTTGTGTGATGTGGAAGATTTTTTTGGACATAAAATGTGTCTACGAGTCGTGTTGAGTCGGCAGACTGTCTCTGTGCTATTTTTCATCTCCGCTGTAATGCAAATAAAGTGAAACAGCTTCCCTCAGCAGAGAGGAGGGAAACGGTGGCAGACAAAGGTTACATCCTCTCTGAGCATTTTGCTTGTGTCTTCAGAGATACGTACTGTACATGCACATCATACACCAACTAGAGGCAAAGAAACACTTGCAGAAAAGCGAGAAAGATGCATTGAACACAGCAGCTTTCTGTTTCTGTAGGTTCAATTTTTTTGCACGCTGTGCTTACGATCTGGTTGGTTTATGCACAAAAACACGTGGCTATGTGCCTAATTCAGTCGCCACAAACACTGCAGATGTCAGAAGGTCTTTAATGTATAAATCATGCATTCACACGAAATATGCACTTTGACGTCAGACAGACGCGTAACACAGTGCGTGTCAGTCACAGCTGCGCTTGTGCGTAGGAATACGGACAGGGGATGGTTGAGAGAATGTAGTCCCAAAAGAGAGGGCTGTCTGACGGCGATGTAAAGCAACAAACATGTTTAAAACATAGATACACTTAAACATATATATGTGTGCCTTCTTTTAGGTGGCTTAAATACGTCAGGGAGAGAGCCGACGGCCATCTACTGCAGGTAGACGCGGGATAAGTACCTCATACAAGCCCACACCAGAAGACTCCAGCTATCACTTCAACAGCCTTTTTTTACAACCTTCAGTTTTCAGTCAATGACAGAAAACATTTGGTTAACATGACCTCCACAGACACAGCTGGAGATTTCCCAACTTTCCGTCAAAAAATCTGTTTTTTGTCGACACAAATGAGGTGTGGTGCTTACAAATGTTGACACCATCCCCTCCACCTCCTGATGTGAAAGGTTATAAACATGTGAAGGTGACTGATGTCAATATGGTACGTCGCCTCTGACACAAAATGTGAAGCTATCGGTGGTTTGCAGCGCTAAGTGCTGAACATTTTATCCTGGCGACCGGCTGCAGCTAAACACAGACACACACTGATGCTTTTCTTTGGATAAATATACATGAATCCTCACTTACTCACAAACACACACATTCTGCCACAAACACACACGAATCCTCACATGTACACACTGCTATGCACACACACACACAACATGTGCAAAGCAAAGATGCTCCTGACTGTGTTAAACAAGCTCTTAAATCATCTTTGCCAAACGGAGGGATTGGAGAGAAGAGAGTGAGGAGAGAGGAGGAAGCGATTTCCCCTCGCAGGCAAAATGCCGTAATAAGTGTATTGTTTTTCAAAGTGAAAACCTCGAATCCGAGTCTCATCTCCCCAGAGATGCGAGAGGCTTACTCTTCTTTGCTATTTGCAATTTCAAATACATTTCTATGGGTGTGTGTGCGCACATGCATCTGCGTATAATATGCATGTGAGAGACAGATTCCTGGAGAAAACGAAACAGAGAGCGATGGAAGCGAGGGACCATTGAGGAGAAGGAGATAGAAAAAAAGACGCAATTATATTCTCTGCTTCATTTTAATGAAGTGCAAAAGTAATTCCCTTATGAAAGCTGTGGTAATTGCCCAAACAGTCTTATTATGTGACAATCATACTTAGAACAAAATGCAGTATGAAATTGCGAGGGATTTCAAATCAGGGGGAATAATTTTTGCAAGACGCCTGACAAGTTAAGATAATTAAAATATATTTTGTTTTTATTTTAGGAACAGAATGATGTTTTTTCTCTCTGTCTGCGTGTCAGGATGTCAAGCTGTCCTCTCTCCTCGCTGTCTCATCGTCAACATAACAGGCAATTATACGGCAAGAGATTTGGCTCATGTTCCCAAACAGCCGACATCAGAGCAGAGCAGCCTGCGCCCCTCACAATGTAATCTCCCTGTCCCAACTCTAATCTGGACATTAGGATGAGAATTTATTATTTGGAGAGTTTTATGTAACATTTTGATCCTAAAAAGCTCGAAACGAGGCTGTTGTGGATAATGTGTTTCATTTCAAAGATGGAATTCAGAGTCGCAACAGTCACAGCATCTGAATGGATGTGACAAAATAATTCAAAGAGGCCTAATATTCAAAACCAGTCATGTTCCTGGGACACTTGAAGGAATAATCCACCCTTGAATACTCATAAACTGTTATGCATCACCAGTTTCCGACGCAGACTAAAGTCATTTTGTGAAGAAGTTTTCTAAGTGACTTTTTCAGAGTGCGATCTCGTCCTAACCTGCTTCATCTAGTTGTAATTCAGTTTGTGATTTCCTCCGTTTCTCTGAATGACTCCCAGCAGTCCTCAGAAAAGATGACTGAACCTGTTGAGCTTCAGCTGTAGATTATACTTGTAGGTCGAGAGAGCAATTAGTGACAGTGATTAATCGTGACAGAAATATTATTCCAGTCCCGTCGTGGCCCTCAATTAAAATTCAACATCTTGTGGCGGCATTGCATTCTGCTCTATTGAGGCGACTGCTAGAGGAGAAATGATTTCCTCCTCCTCTGTGATGGATTTCTCTGCCTGTGTTATTGTTGATGGCTGATTGAGAATGATGGAGCTAAAAGGAAGTTCTCGCTCTTTGACTGATGCCGAACCCCATTTATCACTGATATTTCAGATGGCTGAAAGACCTCATGCAATCAAATTTTATTCAAATAGCTCTAAGAAGAGAGAAAAACACACGACAGAACAACAAAATGGATCCAGATGTGCAGAGGTGCACCGATATCAGAGATTCATCAATACAATACAACTAAAGTGTTTAAAGTGTAATTCACTCTGTTCTGGTGCCTTTTGTCTGAAAGGAAACAGCACAGAGGTTCATTTGATCTCTAACTCTGAGCCATCTTTAATAATAATAACCAGTCTTCTCTCGTCTGCTCTGCAGGTGAGGTTCATATCCTGCCACTTTCATTAAGAGTTATCATCAGCCTGACATCAGAGTCTGAATTCATCGAGGCAATTAAATCCAATATTTTCAAAATCCTTTTATTTTTGTCATCCTGATTGTTCACAGTCCTACTGTGATTTTACAATGGTGATCTAGTCTGATAACATCCTGGAAGGTGGATCCCTTCTCTGTTGCTCGTCCTGAAATTTTCCATCTTCACTGTTTTTTTTTAGAAGTTTTTTGCATCATATTGACGGTCTGGGGATAGATTGTGTCATAATCTGGACAGATTGTGAAGCCCCTTGAGACAAATCTGTAATTTGTGATGTTAGGCACTAAACTGACTTGACGTCACAAAGTCTTTCAAAAAGTCAACACATCTGTGACCTGTCGATTTCATGCAGAACATGAACAAATACACATAATCTACATGAAGGAGCCTGGTGAAGTAGGTGATCTTTAAATTAATCTGATTTAAAGACTACCAGTCCAGTAAAGCCGATACTGGACTTGGCTGAGGAATTATCCAGGTAGGACAAAATGGAGGCCATTTATTTTACTCCAAATCTGCTGTATGAAAATCCAACAACAAACAGCTGCACATGTGACAGACGAAAAAGAACGGACAAAGTCATGAGCCCTGAGGGACACACTTATATTTTGTAAAATACGTCAGGAGATAACCTAAATTTCAGTAAATTTAGTTGGTGGTTGAGACTCATCTACTCACTAGTCCGTCTTTACAGGCCTACTTTAGTTACACACTATTCTAACTCTGACTTTACAACTTGTACATTAATCAGTTTATAGAAAACCTGTATAGTAATTGTGCAATAAGACACTTAGTGGTGGTGACGTTTAAGTCATGTGACCGTGATGTCGTCCGTTTGTAGCCTAACATTAGCTTTTTACTGCTACACATTTAATTTACGTGGTGTTCATCTGTGGAGATTATCTTGATGAACAGAACCTGGGTTGTCATAAACTTGTGTTTGACACACAGATTATTTATTCAATGATCCAAAATTAAAAAGGAGAAATCTGATCGGCTTTTTGTCGAGAGAACCACGGCGATGCTAACTTCAGGCTTCACCTACAGAAACAGCCAGCTGAAGTTAGCAGAACTTATTTTACACCAGTTATGACCCGGATCATTCTGCCATATGAAGATGGACATGTAACTTCTCTCCAGTCCGATCTGGACCTGTACAAATATATCTCAAGCCAGGTAGAACATTTTAGAGAGGACTGCAAAGACAAATTCAGACAATGTCTCAACACTGAACACAACATCCACCCCAATCATTCTGTGAATTGACTCATTCAAGCTTGTATGATTTAAATCTCATTCCCAGCCTGCTTGTAATCCACAGGAGAGAGAGCTGGCCTGGCAGCAACTTCTCCATCTTTCTCAGTCAGCAAAGACTTCAGCTCTGTGTGTAAAAGGATCTTTACCCAGGTTTGATCTCTCCCCGTGTCCTACATGCCGAAGTCGTTAAGTGGAAATACTAGTTAACATTCATGTGCTCGGTTTGAGCGCTCTGGTTTCTTGCGGGTTGAGTGGCAGTCTCACAGGATGCTGTAAACGAAAAACGAGGGGAGAGGAGGAGAAGAGCGAGGGAGGCGTTCAAGAACAAAAAGAGTTTCAAGAAAATGCATCGGAGAGAGGAAGGTTGACAGAGAGAGGAGGAGTGAATTAAAGAGATTAGAGAAGGTGACGGGCAAGTCACATGTATGAGAATAAGAGAGGGGGAGAACAGAATGGGGGCAAATAAACCATGAAAAAGACATTAGAGGACGGGTGAGGCTGAGAGTGAAACACATGAGAGTGCATGTGAGACAAAGACAGAGAAACAAGTGAGAAGGAACCAAAAGAGAAAAGAGTTTTTATGGTAAAGGTGAAGGAAGAGGAGCGTGATCATAATTTGGTAAAGACAAGTCGAACAAAGACAGAAGACAGAGAAACAATGAAAACAAGAAGAGGGGAGGGGGAAGCAGATGAAGAGACAAGTGATGAAAAAGTGAGAAGAAGATGTGAAAGGAGAGGGAGAACAAAAGATGTCGATGTCAGATGAGGCAATGAAAGAGGAATAACAATGTGGAGAAGGACAATGTGAAGTACGCCAGAGAGATAAAGAAGAAACAAAGTGAGACGAGGTGGGAGCGGAGATGAAAATAACATTTTTAAAAAAGTAGAGAGGTGGTGCGAGGAGACAAGGACACGAGGAGAGGAGAGGCTGCTGCAAAGTGAAGAGGACACGCGAGTCAGAGGGGCCCTCCTCTCATATAGAGACAAGAAAAGGAGACGAGCAGATGAGAAGCTGAGAGGAAACACCTCAGGCCAGACAAGAAGGAGGCGAGGTGGAGGCAGAGAGGGGAAATTAAATGAGAGAGGAGATGAAGAATGGAGGAGGAGGAGGAGGAGGAGAAGTGGGAGAGAAACTATATTGAGGCCATGAAGAAAAGAGAAGAGGATTGAATAACGGTGAAGGTGACAAAATGAAATGAGGTGAGCAGACAGCTGTGTGGAGAACATCAGGAGACGAGGCAGACACACTTTTTTCACACACTGCAGAAAATCCAGTCCGTCTCCTAATCAGCTGATCCTCCAGGGATTAGCCTCGCTCCAAAAACCCTCCCATGACCAAAGTGCTTCACTCGGGCTTTGTTAAAGACTTAAACTCTGACAGAGTCATGGGGAGAGAGAGGTGGAGACGGGGCGGAGGTGACAACAAGTCCTCCAACACCAGCCACAAAAATACAGAGCGCTGTTCGTCACTGGATCCAAGGTGACTTTGTTCAGACTGCAGACGACTCAGACTGTTTCTCAAAGCAGATCTTTAAGGCTGTCCGCACTGTTAATCACAAGTCATCACTTCAGTTCAACCACTTGTTGTGTCACATCAGAAGTGATGCAGAAGACACTTTGACATCCAGTTTAAATGTCCACAGAGGTCGGACTGAGATACAGCTGTAGAAATCTGACTGGAATCGGCCTCAGCCAAACGTGGTTCAGATCAGATTTGCAAAGATCACATTTTTTACTGTTCAGACTTCTTAAATTAATCTGGACACAATGTGGACTTGGCAGATGAGAGGTGTGGGCTTGTAGCAGACTTCTGATGCACTTCTGTCACTCTGGATTTGAAGTTGACTCTGTTGCTTTGCAAGAGATGCAAAAGATCTGAGTGGTCAGAGCCGGGATACTGTGGAGAACTACGCACACGTCAGTAACTGTGTACGCTGGTGACGTATCGTTCCAACATGTTGCCTTTCAAACAATCATCCTGTCAAGATGCACAGATGATAATTTGTCTCAGCCTGACTGTGTGTTGTCTTCCATGCCGCTCTGATGCTCTGAATTCAAACCGCCTCTGGTTTACAAAATTCACATGTCATGTGTTTTTGTTGTCGTCCAGACTTCCTAAAATCTCAAACAATCTGAACGCGCCAAAAAGAAAAGACTGCAGCTGGAAATCTGATGTGAGTGTCCAGTGTGTCCAAACTGAGATGAATCTGTGGAAATCTGATTGGAATCCAAAAGTTGTATTTCATTTTGTGGGTTTTTTTCTGGCCAGACTTTCTTAAATCAAAAAAATATCATTTCATTTGGGCCAGCAGGCAGATCTGACGCCTGCATCAACAGGACATCATTTGTCAGTGTCGTCCAAAACTGTTAAAATGACTCTGAAGAAGATTTATTTGAGCTTTTTCCTTTTCTCTACGGTCGAGGTTTGGTGAAAGGAATAGTTTCAAGACAGAAGATCAAAACCTCTGCCCAAAGGTAACTCAATCCTCCCACCTGCACGACACTGATTAACGTGTTCGATTGTGTTTGTTTATTCTGTAAAAAAGACATTTCAAATGATAATTTACTCTTTGACGGGCAGAATAATCAAAAGTCACTTTCAGTTAGACGAGTGGTGGATAATTTGTATTGCAGAAATCAGCAAACTTTATTTTTTCTGTCATCATTTTCACTGCAGCCGTAACATTTAAAGAAAGACAATGAGACATCAGACCTGTCTGACGTTTCTGCTCTGATTATTTTATGTGTGTTGCTTTGCTATCGTCTTTGATGGAGTGTGGAAGTGCTGTTATTTTTTAAATGAATTAGATACGTACACTTTGAAATAACACGAAGAAAAAAGATAATCAGATTGTGTGTAAGTTAGTCCCTGAACAGGTGTTTTCTACCTGGAAGTTATTCAAACATGAGACATGTGATCGGTTCTGTTCTCTACACTATGACACATCAGAGGTGCAGGAAGGTGATACCAAGTGTTTTATTATCACCTAAGTCAAACCAGGCCTAATCCGAAGTTTACTGTCCTGCACAGATATCGTACGAAGTGAGAATTAAAACAAAACGTTGGTATTGACCGTCCTCGTTCTCAACAGCCGTTATTCACACAGGAAGGAGAGGTAGCTGGTCAAGACAACTTCATTAATGGTTATCTGAACACATGACCGATGCTGATGTGTTTTTTTTTTAGAGCAAAGCAAAACAGAAATATAACAGAGAAGATGAGTCAGATAAACACAATCTGTTTTGTTTCCGCTCAGCTCTTTTGTGTTGAATGTGTTGAGTTCATGTTTGCAACACAACTGAAGTCTAATATCTCATTAAAGACGTCTTTCACACCTCTCCTCTCCGCATTATGTTGTCCCAATATGCTTTTGTGTCTTTCTTCCTTCCTCCTTCATCTCTGTCTGCCGTTCTTCTCTTTATAAACCTCATGATGCTGCTGCTTCGTCCTCGAGCTCTATTACTCCTCATGATGTGCTCTGGCTCAATTTTTTGTCATTTGTCCCCTCACATCCCTCTCCTCAAATCAAACACCCTTTAATGCCTTCCTCTAACGGCAGTCAGGATCCTCGCTTATTCAATATCTCCTTCATTTCTCTTTCTTTCTGTCCTCCTGTCCAGCCGCCATCATCAGCATTGTTCTCTCTCTCTCCCTGACATGGACATCAATTATTCAGCAGGGATCAGGTGGCCTACTTACCTCTGATTGACACACACACACACACACACACACACACACACACACACACACACACTAGAGACATGTACAGTATGTGCATGGGTTCAGAGAGAGGTAAGCATGAGCAAAAAATGTGCCAAACATTAATGCATGCACACACACACACACACACTGAGATGATTCATATTCAAAGAAGTTCAGAAAGAAACACACACACACACACACAGATGCAAAACAAAGAAACATGTAATATAATATATGTATAGATGAAAGTGAACGTGGGTGTAGATACAGTGGACAGCACACACACATTTACATTCATCCAGAAACACACAAACCAAATGAGACGCTTCAAACAAACAGGTCGTCTTCAGTTTCTGTCACTTCTGTTAATAAACTGATCATTATCAGCATAATGTAGCATAATGCAACATTATTATGAGGAAATCCAATAAACACACCCAGTTTTTTGCCCAATATACCTTTTTATTTGGCGCATGTATACCGTTAATCTGGTTTCTTTCATCCTTTTACATCTGCACATGTGAAAGAACGTATAAGAAACCGGATGTTGTTAAAACTAACCTAACAAATCCCACATAAGGACAGTCGTGACCGGCAGAGACGCCGTGATAAGCAGCGTCATGTTGACAGAAAAAACAGTTTTACGTCATGTACTAATGTGCTATAAACACATCAAATCAGATTATCATCATAACCTGATTATTCCTAACACTGAACATTGTTCCCGAGTGCGGCGTAGCGTTGGAGCTTTCTCCTCCATGTTACGCCGCACTCGGGGATCGACGCATCTCGACTGGCAGGACGGCGACGAGCGGATTAAGCTACTGCTAACGTGAGTTGTTCAAAAACCTTCTTTTTAGTAAACTCTGTGTACACAAACAATGTTCTCAGTGCTCGTGTTCATGTGTAGAGACCCTGGTGATGCTACGAGCAAAGTAGGTTTGACTCGGGTACATTCACAAAAAAAGCCTAGGTTGCATTTTGGCGAGAGTTTCACTTTAAACTGTGTTGTGTGAGATGTAGTCGTATGTGTGCTGTCTGTAATAAACTGCAGGTGTTTGACGGCTCCTGTACAAGAGAGAGATTATTTCATTCTTCTGAAAACACTGGCAACAACTGTTGTCTTTGGTGTGTGTGTGTGTGTGTGTGTGTGTGTGTGTGTGTGTGTGTGTGTGTGTCCATGCTTTCACTCCAGCAGAGCAGAATGGCATCTCATCTAAAGGACAAGGTATTTCTGACAGGTGATAATGGAACTGAATATAAGTCTGATAACTTCCTCTCTCCACCTCCCATCAGCGTGCCTCCACTCTGTCTCTCCTTCTAACCTTCTGTCTGTCTGTCTGTCTGTCTGTCTGTTCATGGTCAAATATACATGATTATATTATATAAAAAATGTACACTCTGGGCTTCATAAGGAAAGCAAGGATCTGTACTATCAGTAAGTGTCCAGTGTATCAATGCATCAATTATTCTAATGACCAAATTAGGTCTTTTCTGATTGGTCCAGTTGGGAGCATCGACTTAGCAGTATGTTGAACCTTTGAACAACTTCACGACTTTATTTATTTATTTCTGAGTATCACATTTCCTCAAACGTTACGAAACTGTGGCCGTGCAGCCGTTTCACACTGACACTGAATGTAAAGGTAACTTTGTAAGGACGCTCCTTTTTCTTCCAAACGTGAGTTTTTCATTATGAGTTTGATGTTGTACTCTAACCTGTAAACTCACTGACGTCACTAAAAATGACAAAGACTAAAGGAGTCGTGAACACAAATGAACAGTAAAATGATTACTCCAGCTGTCCACAGTAAACATCAAACATCTGCCAGGATCCAAAATAAAGTGTTGTAGATTAGTGATTACCAGCCGTGGGAACTTGTACCCCTGAGGGAACTACTGCAGCTGTCAGGTACGCGGACAGACCGAGGAGTAACTCAGCTGGTTTGAGAGATATTCATATGTTCGTACTTCGGACAAAAACATGCATCCACATTGGATCACACATAATGTGACGCTGATCTTTAATAAATGCTCTGCCAGAATAAACTGTAAGCTGTCATCTACAGCAGGCTGAGAGCAGAGGACTCACATCCTACTGACCTGTGATCAGATTAGATTATATGAAAACTGGTCAGCGAGTGAGAAACGTTCAAATCTGAAGATTTTTTATACCTGAACAAACTAAATAATCAAACTCTCTTTGTCTTCATGACTGAATAACTGACCTTAAAGGACAACACGGTTTATACTGTTTTACTTTGTTTATATGTGGCGGACCCTGCCACCTTTCTAGCTTCAAACAGTGTTCTGGGACCTTATTTTCCTCTGAGAACAGCTTGTGGAGAAAATACATATTCCTGAGTTTGTATTATCGCCTCTTTAGCTCTTTAGCTCATGTGATGGAGAAGTTATCAGGCTCCACTGTTGGCTTGTTTACGACCAACAGTACCTGGACCTTTAATGTTTGATGTCTTTCATCATCTTTAGTGCAGGACGGGTCTTTTATCCCACGATGCTGCATGACTGCATCCTTATTAACACTTTACACAGTAAAGCTCTCGTCTTGTTATCATTTTACCAGTCAGAATATTCAAATTAAAATAATAATATATTTATGAATGAGCAGATTTGCATTGTTGTTTCACTCCAGACGACACCCCTTCCTCCTCTCCTCTGACTTTATTTGTGCAGTGATCTTCCATCACCTCTGGTCTGCTGCTCAGTCAGGGGTCTGCCTGGACAACAATGGATCTGCAGTGTTTTATGGGAATGCTTGGGGCTGAGGCTCGCTGTAAATTCTGACGCGCTGGAGCTCTGGCTGGCAGAAACCCTGTCTCTGACACCCAGTTTAATGGTCCAGCGGGCGCATCAACCCCGCTGATCGATCTTAGTCCTTCTTTCTCTGCTCTTTCTCCATCCTTCTTTAACCTCTGTCATTCATAAGTCATACTGGGCTTTATGTCTTAAAGGCACAACAGTGAAATAACCAACTGACCTCTCCTGCAAGTGCTGCGATTTCTCTCTCTCGCTCTGAGACAGTATTACTCTCGGTCTCCCGCTGTCCTCTTCTTCACCTTGATGTTTTACCTCTCTCTCTGGCCTCCATATCTCCGCTCTCTGCTCCCCCACTTTATATTCAGTCATGAGCTCACTTTTATCAGCAGAAAAAAGGAACTTATCACTAAAATCGCCTGGTGGGTTGGACTGAGAACTTGCATATTCTTGGCACTCTCTCTCACATGGTTTCCAATCTCTGCATCCTGCCTCCATCTGTCTCTCTCCCTCTCCACTCTCAGTCTCTCCTCTCTTTCACAGATTGTTTCCTACCCTTCTTTATCACCCCTTTTTTCCTGCCAGCGTGTCTCTCTCTTTGTCCCTCTCCCCCTCCATTCCAGTAAAAGGGAACATTCCAGCCAAAGCAGAGGCGACAGAGGCCTTGTGTTGAAAAGGCCACTTCAACAAGAGAGAGCATTGTTGAAGTTTCCAGCAGCACTTCAGCCGGCTGAAATGCAGACGGCAATAAAAGCCAAGTGGGCAAAACGGGACTGTGATTGATGCGTGATGAAGTTTCTGCGCAGAGGTTGGGAGGAAAATGATGAAGGCGTTTTGTTTCGCTGTTGTCTCAAATTACCATGTTTTACTGCACTCCTCCTCTTCCTCACCCACAACACACACTGTTACCTTTAGAGAAGGTGTTTGGGCACAATGAATGAGATGACGACACATTTCCTGGAATTAAAACCTGTTACAGTCGGTAAAGTTGTTTCCTAAGAGAGGAAGGAAACAGTTGATCCGCCTTAAATCAACCTCATCACCGTTAACCATGGAGTCACGTGGAAGAAAAAAGATTCAGATATTTAAAGTGAGATAAAATTATATTCTTCAAAATCTAGTTTCTGCCGACCACAAGCAGTTTAACTTTGTCACAGTGATTTACTCCAGGACCCGGTGACATCACTGCCGGGTGGGGACGAGTGCAAACTGCAGTCTAATTAAATAATAACATTATATAATAATACTGGAGTTAAACAACAAAATAAAAGATGTAATTAAAATGTGCTCATGCTGTGGGACAATTAGTGCTCAAAATACAAAACAATAAAAACATTTTGCTAGTGATATCTACGTTACCATGGAAACACACGGGGTCTGACTAAAAAAAGGGAAAACACGTCACGTCAGTCGACTCCGAAATGTAATGAAACCTAGTTTACAGCTCCAGCAAGAAGTCCGACCCTCAACCGAGACAACTTCTAGTCCCTGTCGAGTCGAACTGGATACAAACACAAGCACGCTCAGCTCAGTTACAGCTCAGATATCTGCTTCAAGAAATATTTTTTCCATGGAAAAATTTACCTCCTACATCTGCGAACTTTATGTATTATTAAGATAGTAACACCGTGCGTCTGCTCACCGCACAGCTGATGGAGGAACAAACACTGGACAGTTTCTGTCCAATGCAAACATCAAAATGAATTGAAGATTGAAGATGGAGGAAATAATTTCACATGTACACAAACATATGGATATACAATATTCAGCCTCAATCCATATTATTCTGCATTTAGCCTCTAAAACAACATCTTCTCTGCAGTCCAAAAGTGTTCAATGATACTTCTGTCATGAATCTAAATCTCTACTCGACCAGTCTGAACTTGTTGTGTAATTAATAATAAAATTAATAATAATGTCATTCTATGAAAGGAAATTAAAAAGTCTTCAAGCAATGCAGCATGTGTAAGATGAACAATAACTCCACAGAGGTCTGCTGATGGCTGACTTCATGAATTTTAAAAGATCAGGTTGTTGAATTCATTTTAATCAAAGCTGTGAAAAGTCTCCTGTCTCTTGATCCTGTTTACTGACTGTGTGAACAGACAGAGACAGAGAGAGATGACCAGCCTCACAACAACACTGCTCTTCAAACACCAATCAGAGTAAAGCACATTATAACACAATGTAAAGAAACCTGCCTGGAACATTGGAAAGAAGAAACTAAAAGCCAAAGTGGATCAGAACGTTATCTCGCCCTAAAAAGAGACGATGAAGAGCAGAGCATCTCTCTGCTGTCAGAGATAGGAAGCAGAGACAGATGCTCACCAAGTACAGGCTCAGTGACCACAAACTGACCATCCAAACAGGAAGACGCAAACAATCACGGCAACCAAAAGACAACACAACATGTGGTCGCTGCTGGACAGGTGAGGCTGAGACAGAGATGCACTTTCTCCTACAATGTAAAGCATTCAACGAAAGCAGGAACATTTATTTTAACAAGTTCAACTCTGTAATCTCAGAGTTCAAAGAGCTGAACCACCTCTCAACATTAAAATACTCCTGGGAGAAGGAGACAGGGCAACCTGCTGCCCAATATGTGTCAACATGCACACCTGAGACACACACACACACACGCAGGCACACACACACACACACACATACTGTATATACTGTATATATAATTAATGTAAATCAATCTTGGTGCTGTGTTTGTGGTCATGTTGTTGTTATTTGTTGTGTTCTGTCCGAGTGTTTGGACGAGTTGTGTTTTGATGCTTTGGCAACATTGTTGTTAAACTTTCATGCCAATAAAGCTCCTTTGAATTTTTTTTTTGACAGAGAGAGAGAGAGAGAGAGAGAGAGAGAGAGAGACAGAGAGAGACAGACAGAGAGACAGACAGAGAGAGAGAGACAGACAGAGAGAGAGAGACAGACAGAGAGAGAGAGACAGACAGAGAGAGAGAGAGAGGTTGCAGTTGCAGGTTGTGTGGGTGCTGTTTGTTTTGGATTAATGATTACCCATATAAATTACAGACATCTGTTTAGAGGTGTCATTGTTTAAGTATGCAACCTCATGCCTCTCTGAGAAGAGTGTGTGTGTGTGTGTGTGTGTGTGTGTGTGTGTGTGTAGTCGGGGGAGGCCATAATGACCTCATTTCCTGCTGAAATATATGCAGGCTCAGCGCCACCACATAAACCTCCAAATAAACCTTATAAACTACGGCACAAGGCCGGCTACCTTGAAGTACACACAAACACACAAACACACCCACCGACACAAGTGCACACAAACACACAAACACACCCACTGACACAAGTGCACACAAACACACAAACACACCCACTGACACAAGTGCACACAAACACAATAAACAACATTAGACGCATCTGAAATACACATCCAAGAAAATACACCTGTACATAATGCATACGGAGATACATCAGCTGGTTTCTCATGAAAGACACGCACAGACACACGCACAGACACACACACACACACAGACACACAAACACACAGTTGTTGTCCTCCCCGCTCTGTCAGTAAACGAGGTGGTAAAGCCGACAGTGGAGACAGGTTGATAGAAGTCGTCTTAGTCACAGCCACTCTTAAAATTTAACAAGAAGTTAGCAGAAGAGTCGACACTGCTGTTCGCTCGATATCTGTCTCCATCCTCTCCTCTTCTGCTCTCTGAGTGATTCTTCACTGACCAACAGTTTATTTTACTTTTATTCGGATTGTCAAACTCTTTTTTTTGTGTGCTTATCATCAGTATCGCTCAGATATGTACGAATGTTTTGTTATCGCCAAATAAGTTTTAAAAGAAACGTAATTATTGCAGGGACATGTTTCAACAAAGCTTTTGACTCTCCCTCGGTTCTGGCTGATAAATCCAGACGCAGACGTTCTGTATGAAACCAGCGCTTCTACTGCTGCGACCGACATTAACACCCTGACAGAGTTTAATGAAGCGCTAGTTGTTAAGAGCAGTTATTGCAAAGAAAACAAATTACAGTCAGAGACCACTAACACATATTGTTTGTTCTGGATCACGAACAAAATCAACAATGTTAATTAACAAGTGTTTCTCATCATGCTGACAGAAAATATAATCTGAGTGATAATACGCTTCGTTTAAAACATGCTTCTGGAAATTAGTCGTGAATATAGTTTCTTTATCACAGTTTCAGATATTTGTACTTTTTTTCTCAGTTTCACTCCACTGTTCTCTCACTTCATCACAAGAAAACAAAAATGCACTGCCACAATAAATATTCAGGTAAAAATCCAGTTTGACTGCAGTGTCTTAATATTTCAATCTCTCTTCTGCAGACATTTTTTTTCTTATCTATCTGTCCGTCTTCCTCCTCCTCCTCCTCCTCCTCATTCTCTGCCCGCATCCTTTCCTAACCCTTTTCATTCCCATCTCATGCAACACATCATTAAATATAATTTGTCTTGCTGATGTGCAGAGTGATCAGCAAACAGGTGAGACTGCTGTTTAAACCACTTAGCCTCAACCCTCTGCTGAGCGAGGTCAGTGCCACTGCACTTATTTAAAAAACTATAAAGACAAAGAATAATGAGATCAATAATGACGTATAATCTTCTAAAGTGACCGACTTCCCGATTGCGAGCTGATACCACA
The DNA here is from genome assembly GCF_040436345.1 of Pagrus major. Taxonomy (NCBI): domain Eukaryota; kingdom Metazoa; phylum Chordata; class Actinopteri; order Spariformes; family Sparidae; genus Pagrus; species Pagrus major. The sequence goes on along the minus strand of NC_133220.1, from coordinate 1,402,160 downwards.
AAAACAGCTCATTTAGCTTTGACATGCAGAATAAAGAAACGTTCTGAAAACATTTCCAAACGCTGGTTTTAAACTTTTTAACGTTCCTCTCAAAACCAAACCTTTGTTTCAGGACCATCTTCACTCAGACACATCCTGCTAAAGAGAGTGCAGTTGTTTTCCCATAAAGCACAAATCTCTTGCTGCCACTTGGGGCTGCTAAAGTCCTAATGCTGCGAGATGTAATTGGAAGAAAAAATAAGATTATAACACTTTAGATGAAACAACTTCATATGGATGTGTGGAGGCTGGCTCAGCATGTTGCAGAACAGCAGCAGGAGAAGTTGGGGTTGCATCACGTTGTTTCCTGGGTTGCATCATTTATTCATTCAGTTTTGGTAAACAAGAAGTGGAGCTGTGAATCTTTAAGCAGTGCTGTGTGGGGCTGCTGCTGCTGCTGCTGCTTGTTTGTGAGGGTCCTGAGAGCCGGACGCTACAACAGTAGTAACAGTGGAGAGTGATAGTGTGCTGCAGTCATCGCCGGAGAGACGAACCTGTGTGTTAAATATCTCAGATCTCAAGTGTAACCAAAGTTTTTATTTAGTCCATAACGGATGAAAGTTTATGCTGCATATCCATCATTCTGAACTTACTTAATTAATCTTCGCCCTCGCTCCTTCTTGTTCGTGTCCTTGTGACTTACGGCACCTGAGCCACACATCATTTCTCTGCAGAGGAGTGACATTCAAAGTTATGATGGTAATTATTCAGTGTCTTAACTTTACGGTCTGACCAAATTTTTCAAAACAACAGAGTCAAATACTGAGAAACTACCTGAGAAATCAAGACGCACGTTAAAGATAAAAGATGCAACATTTAAATGTTTGTTCTATATTTGTTGGGTTGTGAACTTACACCACAGTCCACACAAACTTTTCTAAAAACAAGTCCTGCAGTGCAAACGCTCCAAAATCAAAATGTTTCTTTGAATGTCGGTTAATAGTATTAGCATTCAAAGTACTTTTTCCTCCAAACTGTATTTTGTTGAAGTACTTCAGTGCAGTTATTTAATGTAAACGTGTTGTTAAGTCAGGCGTTGCCAGTGCACATACTAATAAACTGTCAGACGTACTGCTAGTGAAGAAAGAAGGAAATGAATATCAGCACCAATTGATTGAAAGAAAAATATCACATTAGAGAATCTGTTTGAAAAGAAAACATGCAAAATATGCAATCTGAGTCTTCTGATTAATATTATTTTGTGATTAACAGGAATAATAAAGAGAATTTAGTGTTGTAATTTCTGCCAATCTACAGCTACGCTCCCATCCAGTAGGGGGTACGAGCTGGTTTGCAAACCGTTAAAACTCAAAGAAGTTGTTTTGTCACATTGATCTGCAGTTCACTGGTGAACGATTCGTGCTCCTCTGAACAGAAACTATCACTTCCACTCTGTTTCTAGCTGTTAGCTCTATTTGCTTTGTTAGCTGTACGCTAACAGTCCAGAGTCCTTTTAGACAAGTCTTGCCAGTTTGCAGCCATTTTGGCAAAGTCCCCTGGCAGTTAGTTGGGCTAACAAGAACCAACACATATCTACATGAATAGGGAGAGAGTCAGAACTCTTTTACCCGCTTAAAAAGTTTGGTGACTTTGCCCCCAAATAATGCTTAAAATGCTGTTTTCCCTAAAGTTAAACTTCTACTGGTCGCACTGGCGCATGGTTTCACGACACCAACTTCCTTTACGACTCAATACAGAGCGCCGCGTCGTGACGCTGTCAGCTCGTCCCACCAGAGCGCTTGAACAAATGTGAGTTTAATGTCTGATGTTTGAATAACCTCTTCTTTCTTGGTAATCCCGTGCGTTAGCGTGATATCCTCTTCTTCCACGCTCATAAGAAGTCCCACAGCACCAAATCAGTCTCTACCTAAACACAGCTCTGCTGCCACGTGCTGCGAGTTAACGGCTAACTCTCCTCCTGCCATCTTCAAAACTTCTGACCGGTTTAGCATTGAGCCGTAGAGAAAGTTGGCGTCGTGTAACCATGTGCCAGTGCGGTCAGTAGAAGTTTAACTTGCAGCAAAACAGCGTTTTAAACTTTATTTTTAGGGCAAAGTCACCAAACTTTTTAAGTGTTAAAAAGAGTTCGGACTCTCTCCCTATTCAATTAGATACGGGTCGGTTCCCGTGATTTAGCATAAGACCAGGTGAAATCCCTGTTGGTGCAACTGTCACGACTACAGATCAGTTCAGATAAATAACTACGAAGATAAAATGTTGTTGCAAGATTAAAAAAAGGCGACTGAAAACATATCTGTAATCACAAATACATAATTACATTACGTTGACCACAGAAACACCCAGAGAGTGAGACATTGACTGTTATTCATCCACTTCTCATTAAAAAAAACCACAGAATCGACTATGAAGCCATCCAATCAAATTACATCACTGACTGATACATCAGAGGCTGCTGTGTAATGAGGTCTGTGTAGAATCAATTGATCATTTACATGACATTCAATATCATGCTCATTTGACAACTCTTGGCCTTTTCAGAAGCTGGAATATGGGAATAGATCCGACCTGGTGACCAGGCGTCATGGACGTTTCATACGTGAAGCTCAGACCAGCCAATTACACAGTTATGTTACACGGCATGCCTCGATAGAGAGCCTGTAATTTGTAACTGTGGGCCTGATAATGTAGCTTTCAATGGAAAATTATTATTATATCATTACAAAACACAACCTGAGTGTTCAAGAAAAGCATGATGCTTGGGGCTCCAGCATCACAGATAAATAATTGTTAAAAATTAAAACATTTTCCAACCAGAGGTGAATACTCTGACATTACAACGTGACTCACAATGAGGACTAGAATACATTTTTGTCCATTTAAAAATAGTAATAATAAAAATGATATTATAAGTGAACAGTTCAGAAATCATCAGCACTTTATTCACAACAACACTGAGGAGAAGTTCAGCGTTGATGTGTGGAAAGACTTCGATTCTTTCTGTCTGGAAAATTAAACATTATTTTTGCTTGCTCTGAATTTCTAAGATCCTTATAACTCATTTAACATGAAAGCGCACTGAAATTGACCCCAGATGGCTGTTTTCTGGAGCACACATCAAAGATTAGTAATAATTAAACCCTCTCTCAAGCAAACACTGTTTTCATTTTCCAGCGTGAAAGTAGGTTTCATATATTGTGAGATTCTGCTGCGCTGTGAAGAAAACAACACTGAGCTGGAGCTTTTTGAAGCTGCCGAGACGGCCCCAACATTTATGTGCATGTTTTTTGTATTTCAGAGGATTTTTTACTAATAAACAACAGTTATTGTTTATTTCTGCATTAACCCGACAAAGTAGCCACCCAAAAGGATCCATGTTACCGAGGCTGCTGTGATCTAAGACAAGCTGTCGGCCCACATCCCAGAAACAAGACTAACTGGTGTCCTGAATAACAGCTACATGACCCGACATATGATTGTTCCAAAGGACGTCTGTGGGTTTTAAATCCTGCTGTCCACACACTGAAGTTGTGTTTAAGTTTAAACAGATGAAAGCACTTCAGTGAGGTTCTGTATGATTGTGGTCAGAGTTAAAAACTGAATTGGTTGCAGTTGATTTTCAGCCAACCCTCGTTCATTGCGACAGTCCGACAACATCACACATCAACTTCTGCGACTGAGAGAGTTTAATCATAGTGACTAATTCTGGATGAGGAGGAGTTCTGGGTGGACGGACGGGTTAAACAAACACAGGACTTAACGCTGCTCGTGTCCTGTGTTTAACCAAAAGTTAATGGTGAGTTATTTTAACTTAGTGACGTAGTTACTGATATTAAGTTTGTAATGTAACTTACATACATACAAACTTAAGAAAAGTTACATAAGTAGTGTAAGTATTTGACCCAAAACACGATATTTTGTTAAACTTCATCAAGTACTGTTGTTGCCTAAACTGAACCGAACTGCGTCTGTATGATTAAAGGTCCGGTACGCTGCAACAGTCACGTTGTTTGCATGATATAAGTAGTTTTAGGAGTCACAGGCAATCGATCTGTTCAGTCACTTTGTTCTGAGGATGTGTTGGCCCAAAAAAACTCTGGATTTAATCAATGACAACTTATTTTCTCTATTAACGTTTTAACAATCCTCTACAGCTACAGTACGGTCAAGGTTAGAGAGGATCGATTGATTGATCCTTGTCTCAGGAGGATTATAGCAGAAATAAAAACTGCTTTTTCAACTGGGATTACAAACGTTTTTTCACCTTAACTTGTCATGATAAAGTAAATGATTGCACAGTGTGATCGCGTTAGAATAATGACGCCACCAACGTTTAGATTGGTTCCCTGTAAACCTGGCTGTAACCCGTGATATCCTGTCTGCCACTGGGCACGAAATCTCTCAGGAAATAAAGGCTGACTGTCGATCTGTCAGGCTGGCAGCCGGAAACCATTTCTATCTGCGTTCACATCTCCAGTAGAGACTAAATAAATGAATACATTCACTTTTTGTCCTGTGTTTTTGGGAGTTGTTGATCTGAAGAAAACGGAAACGATCCAGTCGTTTTTGGGTCAGTGGCCCCAACAATGATACCGGTCAGAAACACCGGGGGAGAAAAGCCTGCCACTTAAATTAAAACAAAAGTCATTTTCCTTTTTTCACAGATAATCCAGTATTCATGTCCTCTAGATGCCTAAAAATATCTATGATGCACCTTGGTACACTCATCATGGTTAGATTTAGCTGCTGCATTATTACATTTTGGTACATTGAGTGCAGACGCTGCATTATGCTCTGGTTTTCAGGACATGTTTTGTTGCTGCAAATTTAGGAAGCTATTTTCACATTTTTGTAGGGCAGAGTGACGTGGACAGTATGAAGCAACACCTGAGAGCATGCAGCTGAGAGAAGCAGCAGTAGAAACGCTACAACAGGAGGAGTACTTCTACTAGTATCAGTCCGAAAAACAACCATGTATGTCTGTGGAAGCACCTTATTATGACACATAATGATGTTTCTTGTGAGGCTGCGACCTCTCGTGGGAATAGTAATTATTACTGCAGCAAAGGAGGAAGTCAGGCAAAGTAGTATAATTAGTGAGAAAGTCCACTCAGGGCAGTGGTCGGGTATGACGATTGGGTCCAACAAGCACAGGACTTTCACCGCGTGTCCCCTGTGAAACCAAAAGGTAAAAGGTAAGTTACTTACCTTAGTGAGGCTGAAACCTCACTAAGCTAACGTTAAGCCAGCAGTTCACACAGCTTGGCCGTCAAACACTTGTTGAGTCTGAAGTCAGTGTCACTGTCAGTTTCAAGAGGTAAAAAAGATGCTTTGGCTCACACAAGCTGTTATTGTTATGAGAACGTAATTTCAAGGCCTCCGAGCTGTGTTCAACAGTCTCAACACTACACTTATGGATGTGTTTGCCTCCTCAGACACCTATTAGCCCGTGTAGTATAAATTGTTCATGTGTGATGGGGCATGTAGGATGTTCAGTTCGGAGAGGAAGCCACCCAGCAGCACCCAAACACATCATTAGTGGAGTTCATGGCTTTTTGTTTTCAGGCAGAGGGAATGTGTCTGGTGAGTGTAGTGAAGCCAGGGCTCGTCTTGACTCGAGGTTATGGAATAAACAGGTCGGTCCAGTCAAAGTTCAGCTCAGCTCAGCTCTTCTTTAATCAGCAGCAGTTTACTTTCCTCGTGGAAAGTCATTCCATATTTAAGATTTTGTTTTCAGTGACAAAACCTTAAAAATACCATGTTTTCTGTCTTATTTTGTAGTTTCAAAGCTACAAAATCATCTTACATAGTAGTTTCAACACAGTGTCCCATCATGTGCAACTTAAAAACTAGTAATTAGATCAATTCAGGACTGCAGACTTAAAATTTGTATAAGTTTGGAGTTTTGCTAAACATCAGGAGCATCACTTGTCTTCCACGTTACTGCTGACTGAACCTGCACAGTTCTTCCTTTTATTCCATTTTTCATCCCCAGCATCTAAACTACCAAAACCAGGAATCAGCCGGCCCAAATCTAAAATAACTACAGAATCTTTACAGCTTATCCAGAACGCTGCACCCCATTCGTCTTCAGCCTCCTTGAAGTCTCCAGTGTCGTTCCCCTTGAGTCCATCCACAGGCCGCCTGTGGCTCCTCGGATCGAACTCTGCTGCTGATGTACAAGGCTGCTAATGGAACAGCACCAGGCATTAGTCCGACCCCATGCCAGGCCGTGCTCTGCATTCAAACGCCGCTGGCTTTTAACCGACTCTTTCCAACAACACACAGGTTATTGTTTAGATGAAGCCAGATTCTTCGTCCTACATATTATGTGTGTAACCAGGGTGCAGGTCCAGTCTCCTTGTACGTCTTCATGTCGACAGTTGAGAAAAAAAATAATAATCAAATATAGCAATGTCAGTTCCTTTTGCTTTTACTAACAGCACCAACATCTAGTTTAATAATCATTTCCAGCACAGACAGAACAGAGAAGTCTGCACATTAATTAATCTTCTCCTGCTGTGTGTGTCTCTTGATATTAGTCTGATAACAGGACACAGCTGGCTGCTTACGGACTGAACAAAGTAGAAACTCCCAACAACTCCGTATAATACTTCATCAGCAAACACAAACACAGAGCTCAGATCAGTGCGCAGTCTTTTCTAAGTCCATCTGATTTTTTTTAATGCATTATTTCCTGAGAAATTTACGAAAATGTCGAAAAACGCCCTATATCACAATGTTAAAGACAATGAGATGAAACTCCTGGATCTGCTGGATCTGACCCATCCTCCATCCAAGTGTGGTGGAAATCTGGACTGCAGGTTTTGCGTAACCCTGCTGACAAACCAACCGACAAATGAACGGGTGGAAACAAAACCTCCTTGGTGGAGGGAATATTGGTCTGTACCAGAGTTTCTCACGGACCATCTAACTTCCCAACATCCACAAAAACAATCTTCAACAGTAAATTACAAATTACAGCCTAATTAGATGACAAAAAGTAGCACAGCCTACTCACTCATCATTGTCCCTGTTGCCATCTTAAGAGGAAGAATGGTATTGCTTTTCTGAGACGTTGGTAAACAATAATGTTTGGCTCCAAACTGGAGAATCATTCTTGAGATGAATCTTAATACGGATGTACAAATGTTACGCTGGCAGTGTCACATGATAATGTATGTAAATTCAAACAAGTCGATTTAATATTATAAACACCACGTGTATCCTACTCACTACGAGGCTTTGGAGTCGCACAAAGTCACAGACTTTACAAAAACACTACATTAAAACATGATATTTTACATAATACTCGTGGACCACTGGGGTCCTCCACCGACCACACAGGTCTGCACATTTTAGGTGACCAACTTTCTTCACATCATATCTTTTTTGGAAGACAGGAACTGCTTGTTAAACTTTCAAACAATAATTTTATAGTATTAATATTCATTCTATATTCCACCAGAAACAAATGTCCATCACAGTCCTGAAATGACATCAAAGTACTGATGATCTGATGCCTCGGTCTCCAGTAATACTGTTAAAATCAGCAGTCGTGTCCTGAAGATCTGGATCAGCACAGCATGTCTCCGCATTAGACAGAAATACACTCAAATTAAAAACTTTGATGGTCGAGACGATCAACAAGGAAGAAAGTAGGAGTCATACTGTGAATGTCAGATTAAGATTTGATCTTTTTACATTTAAAAACCAGCGCAGATGTATTCTTGCTACATTTTATCAAAATATGATTATACTATAACGTTCTCATCCATATCTTTATGTTTAGTGTTAGATAACCAGATTTGATGGATCATTGAAAAAAAAAAAAGTATCTTTATGTATATTTTCTCCCTACATAAGAATATCAGCTGATTTTTGGGTATCAGAAGTTTTTTACTTCCCAATTATCTGTATTGGCATCAGCCCCAAAAATCCACTGTGGGTCGGGCTCTAGTCAGGCTGAAGCTCTCCACATGCTTTCTTCAACACTTCCTTCAGTTTGAAGTGCTGAATGCCCTCTCGCACTCACTCGTGGAAACAGCTTTTAGTCGAGGCTCTGACACAGCAGGTGTACAGGATGCCTTGATCTTCTTGTATTCACAAATCCTGTGAATTCTCTCTCTTCTCTCGCTTCGAGCACACGAGAGAAGAACCTCAGCGCTCCCATTCATAGATCTAACTCCTCTTCGGGCCAGCTACCAGGATCTGGGACTTTCATGTCATGCATTACCTTTTTTAAACAGTCATGTGATGCATTTTCTCTGATGCCGACATGGAAAGAGGTGGTACAAGTCATCCAGCGTCTCATGTTGTCCACAGAGGAACTGACCTGCATGTATCTGTCCAAGTCTGCAGTTCACATGGAGGGTAACATGCATGAAAGGGTTTTCTCTCTTCTGGCACTGTCATCTCTCTTTTTCAGAGTTAGAGAGAGGCCGCTGAGCTCTGTGAGAGCATCATACATCAGTCCCAGTTTGCTGAGAAATGCTGCAGATGTGAGCGAATCAATAAGCCTTTTATATTTTGTCCTGTCTCTGGAGTCTCTGCTCGTGTCATTTGCTGCTTTTTTTTAAAGTGATCATGAAGAACTCTGTAATTTTACAGCGACAGCCCGACAGCTCTGACACTTTCTCTAACTTGATACCACTCGTCGGATGAAACATCATGAGCACACTGTTCTAAACCGCTGTGATTTTTTGGGGTGAAGCATGGTACAGCAAGTAGAGTTGAATGTGAAAACGACTGACACCAGGGACTTCCTTGCTTACATCACTTACTGCAAGTTCAAGCCGATGGTTCAAGAATACCCCTGAACTAACAGCAGAGCTGGCTACCAGCGGCCGCTCTCTTCCCAACATTACTGAAACTCCTTCACAAGCAAAAGAAATCAGACACTGATGGAAAAAGATCCTCCATCAGAGCCTCCGTGACGGGTCGGCTCCCACAAACATTAGCGTCCACACTCATGGATCAAATCATGGTGTGTTCTGGGATTTTTATTATTACTCCACATTTAGTTCTTTCAGCTTATGCAAACCCAGATCAGCCTGCGAGTCCACCAGCGGCCGGCCATGTTTGCCAATTTTATACGCGGCTCTAAAAACAGGCTTTCATAATCTGATGTTTGCAGCCTGTGCTTGTTTCTCAGTTTGCTTCATGTGAAGCTCATTTCAGTATTTCATCAGCCGTTTTATGAGCAAATGATTCTTTGTGTTAATTGATTTTTTTTCCTGAGGCTTAGTTGTTCTTTGCACTTTTCACGGCTGAAGTGTGGCACCACACACTTGCTCCATTCGGTCGATAGTTTCAGTCCTTGTTTACCGTTTACTCAAAAGAATCAACTTCTCTGTAAATCCGCCATCCAAGTTTCTTATCTTTACAATAAATCAATCATATCCCTTGAAGTAATAGTAAAAGTAATCAACTTGGTCTCTTGTCCAGCACTCAGGTCCACTGTGCACATGGTGTGGAGTTAGCTGATGGGTTAGGCTTGGGGTTGATTTCTTCTGGCGTTCCTTCTCCATTTCAACGAGAACTTTTCCGCTCTGTTTCTTGTTTGTTTTCTTTGGTGTTAAGCTAGATACAGTACGTGTTTACACAGATGCAGTCATACAAGTGTTCAGAAGAGTGTACCTACACTCAACAGGATGTGGCAATGTGAAGTACGGGTGCTCACGTGGACAAAAATCAGAATAGCCAGTCCCAGAGCCACCGGATCAGTCGTCGAAGGCTCTCTACTCCTTTAAATACTCCGCTGCAGGGGCGTTTGGAGATCATCTTGTGCTGGGTCAGTACTGTGAACTGGTGAGTGCTGGCCCATTTCAGGCACCGGTACATCCTTTTTTGTTCTGTTGGGTTTTTGTTTGGTTAATCTTGTTTTCTTCCCCTCTCCACTGTTGCCACATTGTACTGATTAGTTTGTGTCATTTTGTAATAATAGTCCTCTTCTAATTCTGACACTTGGCACCGCTGATAAATGACTCATCTCTGACGCCGTCTGTGTAAATGTAATGAGGTTAATGTTCTGAATTTAGTCTGTGTTGTCTCTCCACTCTGTGTTGTGGTATTTAAACACATCCTCTCCTCCTCTGTGTGATCTAATATGCTCTTAACGAAATCTGCTGGCTTTTATTTGTCACAGTTTTCATCTGTGCCTCTTCTGTTTTATGACATTGTTAATATTTGCAGGGTTCTGTGGTATTTCCCCTCAACACTTTTGTTAGTTTCTAACAGTGATGCTTCAGTAACTGGAAGTGACTGTGATGTTGCAGAAAGTGCACGTCACTGTGGATAAAAACTGAATGTGTTAACTGTGCAAGATGTGGACGGCAAAGAGTGCACAGAGATGGAGCTGCTAGCGGTGTTACTGCCAGATCATCATTTTAAGTCGAATCTAACCATGCGGCCTCTTGACTGAAGGAAACCTTTTCAAATAAAATCAATTCATATATTTTATATATTTTCGCGGCAGAGTGTGGATCAAAGGTGGATATTTGATTTCAACGTTTGAGGACGATGAACAATTAGATTTCTCAAGAACACTTCCTGAATATATATAGTCGATAATGAACGGATAAATAACTGAGAGATTGTTTCAGGTTCACACTAGTCAATATTATAGTAGCTAGCAAACGTTAGCAAGGGCTAATGTGCGTGGGGTTTGGGGGACACACCACTGCAAGACATGTTGGGGTATTATTAGTCAGAAGATCACATCAGATCAGAGCATGACGGAGGCCAACAAGCCCAAACACGCTGCAAAATTAAATAAACCATCCTCATTAATTTGACAACACATGAGAAACATTTAGGGAACACGATGCAAATAAACACAAAACAACTGAACCGGAAATGTGCTAAATACAGAGAGAGACAACAGAAGAGTTTCCTTGGACACGCTCGTTGTTGCTGCAGTTTGTGAATTGAATTATTCAAGTCGGGTCTGTGTATCATCGTTTATGCTGTAAAGCTCTAATCTGAGAGTTTGTGGAAAAGTGACTGCTGAAAGCACCGACCCGACTTCAATAACTTAACAACGTGAGCTGTAGTAACAACACTGTCATGATCTCTGGAAACACTTCTGTTGCCTTGTTTTGTGTTTACAGCCCTTTTCTCTGATGTGTTGTGTTGATTTGTGTGTTTGCGGCGTGTTTCCTGAACGCTGCACACGTGTTGTCAAACTGATGAAGTTGTTTGCTCGTGTTGTTTTAAGTTGCACCCTGTTTGTCCTCGTTGGCCAACTTAGAAAATGCTTTTAGCTGTAATTCTGAAGATGAGTTACAAACAAGGTATTTTGTCATTTAATTTGAGATCTTGATGGTTTCTGACCTCCTACTAAGAAACTCACCGTGTCTCCATTACCACCAGAACCTCACAGATGTCCATGGAGATTCAACTCAGAGTTTCCATTAAGCACCTGCTGGCTTCCCTTCGCCATCATGTCGAGACTCCAGGGACGTCCTGTCCTATCTATCTTCATATGGGTATACAAGTTAATGCTTCATATTGATGGAGTCCAGTCATCAAAGTCTCTCTATTTCCAACCTCATATGAATCTATAATGTATAATAAATATTGTCATCCACCTCTGATCAATCTCTCCTAACTTACCTACATACCTTAAAAGTATTGTGAGTAGTTTGTACTACACAGTCAGATGTATACACGGATCTTTTCTTCAAAAGGTACTTAGACATGACTCTTCTTTGAAGACAAGACAAGAATTGTCTATTGATCTCTGATGAATCATATATCGGCCTCAGGCTGCACGTTTGCCAGACCCTCCTGATATGAGGTAAAATCACGAAACAGGCAGATCACAGACAGATTCATCAACAAACCATGAGCGTGTGGGGGAATCGATTTCAAATAAATCATACATCAAACGCCGTGAAAATGGTTTGAGAGTACAAGGATTTTTATTTTGGATGGGAGCGTTGGTACAAATGAGAAGTGAGGGGAAAGAGACAGAAAGAGAGACAGAGCACAGATCGGAGAGATTTACGTTTACAAGGGACCTCTATGGAAAGGTGTGATCGTTACAGACGAGGGAGAAAGAGAAAAGGAGAGCGGGGGAAGAGAAACGAGGAAACATCAAGTGTATCAGCTCGTTGGCTGAATGCAGATTTCAAAGCCGGGCCTCTCTCGACGCCCACAGTCAATTCCCCTCCTTGTCTCCTCGAATTGCCTTTAACAAGGCGCCGGACGGACAAATAAGACAGAACGCTCCACCACGGAAAATTACAGCAAACAGCAACAAATCTAATATTCATTTCACACCTCCACTATAATTTCAGGCCCATTACAATCAATAGACAGGTACTCTGCCAACTCCTGCTCTGCTCCCTGCCTCGTGCCGTATGCTCTCACACTACATGCTGCAGACAGATAGAATAATATGCAAATAAAACAAAATAGATAATGAGAGAGCAATTTCAAAACCTAGGTTACAGTGCAAATGTGAAGATAGCTCTGTCTACAGCAGGGATCGCGATGCCAGACAGAAACGTTATACATGAGGACGACCGCAAAGACACAAAAGCCAATCCCACTGCAGCCAAACATTGTCTTGTTTAGTCGAGCCCTCCTGTAACAGAAGACAGGAGGAGATGAAATGCACGGGGGTGAGGAACGAGGCGAGATAAAGATAGGTGAGGAGAGGGAGTGGAGACAGGAGAGGGCAGGTGTAAAACACTACCATTCTTTATACTGTGTGTGGTGGAAAGGATAGCTGAGGTAAGGGCGAGACAATATGATGGATAGACGAATTGAGGAGCAAATGGATGTGTGCAGGGAGGAGAGCGACGAGGGAGGGAGGGAGGGGGGAGAGGTGAAGTTAGGTGAGAGGAGGAGGAGAGGGAGAGGTGAGATTAGCAAAGACAGAGGAGATGAGAAATGAGACGGGGAGGTGAGGTCAGACGAGAGGACAGGAAGGAAAGAAATCAGGGAGCAGGTACAAACACAAACTACTGTACCTGAGTACAATTCTGAGATACTTTCTCACAACATCTGTAAGGAATATTGTACTGTAAGGTGAAATGAATTATTGCAGCTTAAACCAGGTTTCAGAAGCTTATCAGCTTGTACAGAAAGATCAGTGTCTATCTGGGTCCTTTTGTCATGTTTCAAATGTCTGTTCTGTACACTGTTAGCACTTTTCCCCTCTTAACTTCTCACATGGTTTTATTTGAATAACTGTCTGAGGCCCAAAGAGGTGAAATTATACAATGTTATATGATTTTTAATCATCTCACAACCCCTCAGATATACGGTGACCTCGTGCAGCTACAGCAGTAAAATACAACTTTTGTATTGATGCGTCAGTTTACACAAAGTGATGCTTTTAACTTCGTTATATTATTATTACTGATAGCTAAACCTCTAATAACAAGAGCAGGAACAAGTTTGAAATATCATCACATTTTAAATTATTAACTTGCATTTCTACTGAGCACTCAAAGTTCACCCATTCACACACACACATTCATACACTGATGGCTGCCTTACAAGGTGCCACGCTGCTCATCAGGAGGAATCTGGGGTTCAGTATCTTGCTCAAGGATACTTCGACATGCAGCCGGGGGGGGGGGGGGGGGGGGGGGGTAGTTGGGAAATCGAACCAGCGACCTTCCAATTTCATGTTGAACTTGCAACCCGGTCGCCAGAATAAATGTTCTGGTTCAGTTCAGAAAAATCATGTTTGACTTAAAATACCTGGTTCTGTTGCCACAAACATAGCTGGAAGTGCCCCGATGTCTCGTTAACATGTCACGTTTCACAACGTCTCACAAACGTTGAAACGTCTTGCACGGTTGTCTTTGGCTTGGCAGCCATCTTGCCGAGCTGTAACGCCACCACCATCCCCTCCACCTCTTGACATGAAACTTCAGCTTATATACATGTAATTCAGACATGATATGACACAAACTGTAGAAACACCAACATTTTATTCTAATAACTGGGCAAATAGTTGCTTATTTCCACATCCAGCAGGTACATGTTACATGTTTGTGTCACCTGATGAATGTATGTCCAATATTCTCTCTCTTTTAGCTCTGATTTTGGTCTCTACTAACTCCTGAGGGAAATATCTGGCTCTCCAGCTGATAAATGCCCCACTGTGTTCACAAGTAAGTCTCTGTGTCAGTCTGCTGTTTGCTGCTGAGCGACAGCTTTTTCTCAGAAAACGACGCTATGACAACGCTGAGAGTGTAAAGTGTAACAGTAAAGCTGAAACTCATGAGTCTCGACAGAGGGGAGGGGAGGGGAGCTGCACACTGGACTGACAGTCTCATATCACATTGTCATTATAAGAAATATCAATTATAAAAGCTTTCAGTAAAAGATCTGAGCACTTCTTCCACCGCTGGTAACAATAAAGCAGAAACGAGACGGTGATGAGTGGAAGAGACAAAGACAAAAGGTGGGAAAGGAAGAAGAGAACAGAATCGTGGACATGATCAGACAGGACAATGTTATAACTTCATACTCAAATGCAAATGATGTGAGCACCAGACAAGCTGACGACAGATGAATTGTAAAACGAATGAATGCAGGGAGGACAGACGGACGCAACGACGACAAAAAGATGAATGGGCGTCACATGACGTGATGAATTAATGGATACAGGGAGGCGAGGGAAGAGAGGGAGGACAGGTACACAAGGACGCCGGAGAAGATGAGATGGAGAAAAGTACTGTAGGCCAACTGTGGCTTTTCTCACAGCTGCCCACACACACACACACACACACACACACACACACACACACACACACACACACACACACGCACACACAGACACACGCACACACAGACACACAAACATTCAAACCCACCCACTCACACTTACAAAACAAAAGGAGGCCGCAGAATTGTTGACCTTTTAACTTGATTTCCACAGTAATACAAATGCTTGGCGAGCCATTGAAAGAAAGAGCGCCTTTTGAAAGGAGCAGCTTGAGACATCGGTGGGATGTCTGTGTTCGATATGTGCCTGCATGGGCTGACCTTTCCCTAATGGGCCGGGCTACTAATGCAGCGACAGCACGCACTTGAATACTGTGGTGCTGTTCGAAGTTCAGCATCGCTAAAAGGAAAGGCTGAGAGAAATGAACGGGACACACAGAATATCAGCTTTCTGTTGTTTATTATTCTTTTATTTCTTTTATTAATTTCATTTTGGGGGGTTATGATTCTTTTCTGTTTGTCCTCGGCTGTTTTTGTTGTGTGATGGTGTCATTAAATAACAGAAAAAATCACTTTTTCTTCCTTTCTTTCTGTCTCTGTGTGAATATTTTAGACTCTGGCAGATGAAAAGCACTGCCTGCAGACACAATCAGCTCCACCTGACACCAGAACATATCAAACAAAATGCACACTCACCTACGGACTGGTGACTTTCATTCGATTGTTGACCCTAGCAGCTGACTTCATGTCCAGCTCTGACCTTCCTCTAACTTCAATCGTAACCTCGACCCTGAATCTGCTTTTTACAGTCAGTTAGATGTGAAGGATTTTCCTCGTCAGGACACACACACACTGTACGTCCATATTATCATATTCCACTGCCGAGAAACACTCAACGAAATCACCAGAATAAATGTCAGCAACGAACGTGTCTGCAAACCACCCATATGTTTGAAACCTTACATTTGATATGTGACAAGTTGCATGTTCATGTTCACAAGTGGCTGTTTTCACTCTGCCAATCCCGGCAGAGTCGTCGGCACATCAGAGGACCGCTACCGTCATGGCAGAGGCCGTAATGATATTCAGCACTATTGGCTACTGTGAACACCAATCAATATCCACCACAAGTCCCTCCCTAGTTGCCTGTTTCTATCCTACAGCAAACAGCACTCCACCGGATGTTAATGGGAACTTTAACACGAACATGTTCCCTGGTAAAATACTGTATCTGATGCATCTCTGACTCTTTAAATCCTTTAAACTGCACCATCAGTGTGAGAGAAAAGATTAGCACTACTTTAACAGGAATTCACACACACACACACACGCACACACACACTCTCCACAGTGATCTCTTCATCCCACTCTTTCCACCGTGGTTCCCACTGGCATGACATGACAGGTATTTCTACAGGGCTGGGGCCCTGTCACAAACATGTTAGCACGCTGACTTCTACATGCACTCGAACCCCGAGCAGATGAGCAGGTGTGGTAATTGAAACGGCCAGTGAAGCTGAGTGAGCAACAAGATTCACGTTAAGTGTGAAAAACCTGTCGAGGATCCTGGCACCACCTCAGGAATACTGCATGTGGATCCAAGGTGTTCGTCTGCCTTTACACGTCTGGATTGCATCTATATTTTCAGGCATTACACTGACGAACAGAATTTAGACTGAAAGGACTGATTTTGATTGTGACTCTGTCATCTTTTGGTGAAGGAAAAGTCTTGAAAACTATGAAATTTTGTGACACGGGAAGTGCTGGAAAAAGAAACGTGACTGGAAAAACTGGTTAGTAACGCCGTCAGCTCAACCAGCTGCTGGTTCAATTTCCAAATCACGCTAAAAAATATCACATCGAGTCAATCTGAGTAAACTATTTACTTGTTTGTTTGTTTTTTAACGTTTTAACAAACAGTTTGGGGAAAAAGATCTTGTACTAGAGAACTTTAACCATTTATTAAACAGTTATCATTAACTTTGTGCTTTTTAACATAAATTAAAATTCAGGATTTAATTTTAAATTGGCTCCATTCAAAGAATTTAAAGATATTATCTGTAAAGACTAAAAAATATCTAAAAACGACAGGAACATTGTTCTTTATGTTGTTGAGGTGTGTTCTCACATTAGCTCCAAATTTTGTGGGTCCAATGTTCAAACCAGAGAAATCCACGTGTTTACTCAAGGCAACAGTGAATCATGTGGTCGCCTGTCGCTATAACTTCCAGGAAAAAGTCAGACAGTGAGGAAGGAAGTTGGTGAATGAGACTAAATGCAAATTAAATAAAACTTTAAAACATCACCTCGTCCATGAGCATTTGTGCCTGAGTCACGTCACGTTATCATAAGCAATGGTTGTTATCTAATGTTGTGAAGTGAAGCAAGTTTGACTGAAGGATTGTTGTATTTATTTGGCCCAAACTGCCAGATTACTATTCTGTACTATTCTGTACTTCAGTCAGCACTCAGCAGAGACTCTGGTTCTGGTTCTGGCTCGCTGTCTCCTCTCTGTAACGTTATGTGAAAGAAGTAAAGTACATTTCCCCTCCAGCTCCAGTTCAAAAGTAATCTCTGAGCTCTCCTCCCGTCGGTGAACAGCTCCGGATCAGAGCAGAGTCTGATGAGACTCCAGGTGTTTGTTCCTCTAGAAGGTCTGGATCTGCACCGACTCTCCCCTCCAGAGCTCCGCCCACTGGCTGCTCCAACATCACACTCAGCAAATATCTGGGTTTTTTTGTTGCTTTGATTAAGAGACCTTAGAGTCAGTACATACTGAGTGTTTAAATTTAATTAGCATTTTTTTCTAAAAATTCTGTTTTTCCATAAACTTTACTTTTACCCTAAGAGGAAATATATTTCTTATAGGTCAAGTTCTTGTTTCAAATTCTGATAATATTCTGAACTAATTTTCTTCACCCCCTCAGAAAGTGCCTTATATCTTTTACATTATATTATACTATATATTTTCTATATTTCTTTCCTTCTGGTGGTGCATAACATTAGTTTTATCTTCACAAAAATGTCCACGTTTCAGCTTCGCTGTTGAGATATGAATAATCAGCTGTGCGGGCTCGTTAGGTGTCCAGAATAATCTTTTCTCATCCTGTTGACCTTTTCCTGTTGCTCAGTTTTCCCTCCCCAACATTAATGTGTTCAGTCTCTCATATCATCTATATTGCAGAGAGTGTTGTCACTGTCCGGCCAAAATATGAATCCCAGTGCTGCTTTTATGTTACACTAATTAGGACTTTCCACATTGCACGAGTTCTGACCCTTGAGCAAAATGCCAGATTACCCTTGGGCCAACTTGTCCCTGAGCTCTGGGCTACTTAACTTTGATTCATCTGAAAAGGGCTCATGTCATAGTCATAACACACTGCATAGATGCTTCTTTTAAATGAAGCCCTGGGAGGTCCACTGTGTGTATTCACAACCACTTTGTCTCTGAAATCACCTATTAAAGCAGCTCATCGGAAATTTCCAGCTCACTCAGAGGTCCACTTTGGTAATCACCACCCTATGGAGGCCGTTTATAGAAGTTAGGAAACAATTCATCTTTATCAGAGAGAAGAGACTCTTTAGTAGCAAATATATTTCTCCTGTTTAAGGTTCAATGGATCCTTTCTGCTTCAAGATAAAATATGAAACATTTCTGCGATTAAATGTCTAAAAGAGACCAGAGCTGAATATTTTGTTGAGTTGTGTACTTACATTATACAAAATGTTTTCTGTTTTTCACGGTGGTTGTTCAACAACTCCCATGATCCACGCTACTTACATATTTCGTCTTGAGAAATTACATATTGTGCGTTTAAATATATATATATATATTTTTAATGACGAATGGGTTTACTTTTCATACAGTCTGAATATCGTTGCCTTATTCATTTTAGACTGTATTTGTCTGAACATCCTGTAAATATTAATTATTTCTGATCTATGTGATGACTTCAGAAACATTTTGGGAAATGCACTCAGACCTACTAGCTCAGAGGATTGGTACAAATCATGTCTGTGCAGTCAATGAGTAGCCGTTTAGCTTAGCTTACACCGTGTCCTAACTGCACATGACGCGAGCAATTGTCAGAGACATAATCATCGTTATTTCACTGGAGTGTCCTAACTGGCTGCGAGCGAGGCCGGCGACACGATGCCCTCTGTTGAGCCTGCATGACATCCTGTTTCTATTTTCATTCCTGACACTGGCGCTGAAAGGCGACACGGACGAGGAACGGCTGATACATGGAGTCTGGTAACTACTCAGAGCCAATAAATAGTCCATCACGTAACACCCATTAAAGCACATATTTGCTTTTATGCTTTGGTTTTTGTACGTATCTGTCAACAAAAAGCAAATAAGCTTTAAAATGTGTAACTTTTCCTTTAAAAGTATGAAAAGGTATTTACTTCACAACTGGAATAGGACCAGACTTTAGTGGTTTTCTATCTTTATAGCAGGCAGCCCTGATGGGACCAGTGTGATGGCAGCTTCCTTGGCTGGCACTTGAAACAATCCTGCATAAATGATTCCCCTTGAAAAGAGCAGCTAAAGAAGTGTTAGGTAATCCATGTCCTCAATCGACCAGAGCAACCTGCATCAACAGTGGGACTCTGTATGTCCTTACACTCTCTGTCTCACAGCTCCTGCTGTCTGTTTGAGTTAAGGGGAGGTCAGACAGCACCAGATTAAATGTGTCACATTTATATAGATCCATCACTCTGTCCTTTGTCCCGCTGGAATGTGAAATAGAGGTGTTGTCTTTTTGGAAAACGGGCGAGGAGGGGGCAGAGGGAGTCATCTTTTAACACAGAAATGTGGATCTTGTGGAGATATTAGCGCCATGCTATTGCCCGGACTAATGCCTTGGTCACACTACACAGCTTCACGTCTTGTAATCGGGAGACTTGCACACTACGTGACTGATCAGCGACAGGGAGTCACACATTACGAAATCAAACATGCACGATGTGACACGGCAACAATGTGATCCAACTTGTTTGTGTTCTGATTTGCAGCGAAAAAAACAAGAAAAGAAAAGAATAGGAGTGAGAGGATGTTGAAGGCAGATAGGATTATTTTCCCATTCAAACGAACCATATTGTGGTTCAGCAAGGACGACAAGGTTACAAATACTGAAAAGCTTGTGTGTGTGCCAATGTACTCTGTTCAGAGGAGGGAACAATAGTATAGTTTCTATCAAAGACAGGCATAAGAAGGCTGAGTTCAGAGAGCTGCTGCTGATGACAGCAGAGGAGAGAGGAGAGGAGTGTCTGTTTTCATTGGCTGTACCTCATTCATGGCTCCACGACCTGGCAGATGTTTAGTCTGTTGGATATCCATCGGCATCGGCGAGCTCTGGATCACCCACTGAACAGTTCACACATGGCAATCATCGTCCTCTGATCTGGGGCCTTTTCCCACCGACGTCCAAAAACTGTGGGAGAGAAGGAAATCAGGGCTGAAATCCAGTTGAGTGAACTGAGCTTAAAGTAAAACAAATGGTTCAAGCCATCAGCACTGATCCTTCTAATCTTAAAATCAATACAAGCAACATTTACTTTTGAATTTATAACATGCTGCTAAACTGTTAACTGAAAATCATTTTTTATGTACAGCACCGGCAGCCAAGCGGTCAACTGTCAACACTGCCAATCTGCTGGCAAAAATTATATGAGCCGAATAATTTGGGCAATTACAGGAGCAAAAGAGTAGAAACAGAAATAAGAAGAAGCATCATTTTCCAGCTGTAAGTGGACTGGAAGTCAGGCGTTCAGTATTCAGGAGGTATTGATGACACAGGAGCAGCTGTGGCTCAGGAGGTAGAGCGTTTCGTCCACTAATCGGAATCAGTGATTCGATCCCTGGATCCCCCGGCTGCACGTTGAAGTATCATTGTGCGAGATACTCGACGAGAAATTGCTCCTGATGAGCAAGTTGAGGACGTCAGCGAAGGTCTTGTGTGATCAAACATGCGAGTGTCCAGAGAGCGAACTTCAACACCAATTTTCTCCTCAATCAGTGAGAGGTCGTCCATCAGAGTGTGAATGTGTGTGTGAATGTGTGAATGTAACAACTCTGAGTGCTCAGTAGACCAGCAGCACCACATAAACACAAATCCATTCACCTCCTTCCAAAGTCCACAGTTTTAAATGGAAACTATAACTGTGGGCCCGTCCAAATACGAAGGAACTTGAAATCAAGACTTGTACAATGTTGGCAAACCAGTCTAGAAACTACATTCATATTCTGATAATTTGCAACAACAAATACGTTTTGAGAGAAAGAAGACAACGGAGAAGATCATTCGATTATTTGCCCAGGACGCAGATATGATGGCCCTTAGAAACATTAGAAGTTTTCTTTGTTTTGTCAACTTCTACAGTATGAAATGACGCACTGATCACAGCCTGTTTACTCAGTATTAAGACCAAATAAGTCTCTTGTGAAAGCTGCTTGTTATGACCCATATGAAAGTTTCTTGTTAGGCGGCGACCTCGAGTGGCCTTGGTTACTATTACAGCAGCAAGGGAGGAAGTCGGTTGAAGTCAACAGCGAGTTATTTTTACTTATAAATTCAGTTTAGTTACGCCACATACATAACGTAACTCAAGTTACATAACATACTTAATTTAACCCAAACCACAATGTTTTCCCGAAACCTAACCAAGTAGTTTTGTTGCCTAAACCTTGTCAGAGCTAATGTTAGCCAGTCTGCCCTGACTAGCTTGACTTTTAGCTCATCAGTCTCTTTTCAGTGCTTTTCCATGTGTTTAGTCACAGCAGCTCTCGATGTCACGGTGTACTCAGGCTCGAGGTAGCGTAACCAAACTAACATCTAAAACAAACTAAAATCTCTCGTCCTCTACCACTTTGACTGGCAGCACATATCTCCTCCAACAAGCACGCACTTTTTCCCACAGCTCGAAGCGACATGATCTTTTAATATCATATTTCACAAGACTTCGTTTAGATTTTGTGTGTCATATAAGGACATCTTCCTACTGATGAACTTGGAAATTACTGCATCACAAACTGACAAGGACCACCTGATCACAACTTTCAGTTTGGTCTTCGGGTGGCTCAGCTTTACATTTAGCTCCATATACATAAAACATCATTGTCCATTAAATGTACTTTTGCGTTATTTTAAATAAATGCAGGTGTCGATTTTGTAGACAGGTGAAAAGAAAGCCTCATAACCGGATATTCACCAGCCCGGCCAAACCGTATCACATGTACACACAGACAGAGTGACGGACAGCCAATCAGAGAGTCCCGGGCAGACACACTGCTGCAAACACACAAACACACAAACACACAGCGGCAGAAACCCAATCACACAGAGAAGAAGCCTCCAAATCAGACATCCAACCACTGCAGCCCGCAAGCCAAACACTCTGGCCACACACACACACAGACACACACACACACACACACACTCTGTCTCATCTCATTCAGCTCAGAGGGATCTCCCACTTTAGATAGTAGGGGAAGAGAGAATTGAGAGTCTGTATTGGATAAAATCCAGCGCTGCCATCATGTCCTTACCTACCAATGGCCGGTGTGGTCTAAATGAACAGCTGACAGGCGGTCCAACGGCGGCCAATACAGCAAACAGACAGCTGGGAAATTGTCTCCGTAATATAACGGCCTCATGCCTCTTATAGTTTAGAGCCTGCCACGTCAAACTGACTCTGTATGTTGTTCCTCGTGCAGCAGAGGAAAGACTGTGAAGAAACTCAGAACTCCAACATTTTAAGATCATTTCATTTCACCTTTTCACTCGTCATTAATGTCGATCGGACAATAATTTTTGCATGTGCTACACAGTTTCTCAACAGCTGCTTTTCCCCCATATTTACATTTCTGATTTAACATTTATATATAAAGACACAAAACATTTCCTCTTGACGTTGCAACTGCAAAATGTAAAGACGCGTCCTACTTCATACTTAGACGTGAAGGGTATTTCAGAAGTACTGGACTGAAATGTGTTTTCATAACATAAAAACAGCCTACAAGATATTTTGTGGCAGAATGCAAAGGAGCGTCATGTGCAGATTGTTGGATACCAACAGGGAGAATGACGCAGAGTCTATTTTAGGAAGCTGACAGACATGCCAAGTGGCTGAGGGATCAAGTATGTGACATGATCGAAGCAGCAATCAGGCTGCAAGTGACAAGTGTTTGATGAAGTCACAGAGCTGGAAATGTGCAGAAGAAACAGACACAGACAGATAAAGAAAGCTCAGTTTGTTCTAATAATGCCTTTTTTCTCTCCAACTCACGTGCACGCACAGATTAAACCTGCAGAAACATGTGAAACATATTGTTTATCTATTGATTAGGCTGCGTGACACTTTTCTTTTCAGCAATATATATTGCGATATAAAAAACTACAGGAATTATAAGATTATAAATGATCATAATTGTCAGCTCCCTCATTTTTACACCATAAGTTGACCATTCATATAAATACATACTGTGATCTGCTTAACAGACCAGCAGAGGTTGTTATCAACACATTCAAATGCAGCATTCAAAGTGTCACCACAAATGTGACTGTTGTAATACTCAAGAGTCTGAGAGAGATTGGACATTTGGAGCGAGAGGAGAAAAGATTTATAGAAGAGTGAGAGATGTTGAGAGGAGGAGAGGGAAAGACTCCAGAGGCAGAGAGAGATGTGAGGTTTGTTTCAGGGCCAGACAGACGCACAGTGTGTTCGGGGAATTGACATGATCAAAATAGCAATCAGACTGCGAGTGACAGCGACACACAAACAAACAAAACATGCAAATGAAAACGCACACAAACACATCGCAAACTATTCTCCAGCTGTGGACCAGAGAGGCGTTCACACCCCCACCCCCCCATCCATCTCTATCCTCCTATTGTGTTGATAAATGCAACATAATAGTGTCATTTTATCGCTGTTCTGCGCCGAGGAATCCCCAGGGGACAACCGATGGTGAGACAGAATGAGGATGGCGAGGGGCTTTTTTTTAAATGGAGACATGCTGGCTGACGGCGTCTCTGGGGAAGCAAACCTGTGACATAATCAAAATAGCAATCAAGACAGTGGGTGACGGGATGTTTGTGTTGGATTTTAATGTTTGATAATCAGCAACAAGTGACGACAATCAGCAACTAGTGTGGAAGTGAACCAGCTCAGAGTGGAGGAGAAACGTGAAATATACAGCGGGGTCCGAAAGTCTGAGAGCACACTGACGATCTCTAATATCGTCACATAAACATGGAAATAAACAGAAACTTTGAGCATGGAACGCAAAACGCTTTACAGAAACTGGATCAGTCGTATCCAGAGCACGATCAGGCAGAGCCGAAGACAGCACACCGTCAGAAGAGCAATACATCGAGCCCAGTTCACTGTGAGATGGACAAGCAGGTCGTGACAAGGTCAATATTTATACTGGAGAAAGTCCTAAATAAGCACAAAAAAATATTTAAAAAATATATATGTGCATATCAGATTGGTTCACTGTAAGCAGAGTGTTAAATCTTTTCTGTTTCTGTCTCTTGTATTCAGAAGAAATACTGCTGATGAGATAAGCCAAGGTCAACCTCGACACAACATCTCTCACTGTTATTATGATTTTCTATGTTATTGTGCTTTCCTGTGTGTGTGTGTGTGTGTGTGTGTGTGTGTCCCTCACTGTGTGAATGTATGTGATGCACATGCTTTGTATACTGCACATGTGGGCGAGTGTTTGCCACCAGAATTACCATTAGTTGTTTGTTCGTGCAGATGTGTGTTTATTACAAAAGCGAACACGAGTTCACTTGCTGGTGTTTTGCATATAAATGCATGTTTGAGTGTTGCACAGTGACGGGCTCGTCTTCAAGAGGGCTGTGACACTAATAGAGGTCACTCAGCTACTTTTAATCCTCCCAGTCAGTGGTGAAGAAAGTCATATTCCACAGATCATCACGCCTATTGCTGTGTGTGTGTGTGTGTGTGTGTGTGTGTGTGTGTGTGTGTAAGAGAGAAGAAAAGCATCCATGTGTTCATCCGCATTTAAATGTTATTTCTGTTAGTCAATGATGAGAAGAAATAATGCTGCTGTTATCACTTCAAGTGGAAATGGGGGTGTTTTCATTTCACTAATGACTAGTGTGTGTGTGTGTCTGTGTGTGTGTGTCTCTGTGTGTGTGTGTGTGTGTGTGTGTTCCTCTCTTTACAACCAATGATTGTGAAGTTGAAGGTCACATCCAATCAGGATAGAAATGTCTGGTTGACACATTCATGCATGTAATGTGTTTATGGTGTGGACCTGTAGGTGTTCTGGGCTCGGTTCTGTTTCTGTTTTTATCTCCACCATCAGATTAAAATAGATTTCATCATTTACTTCTTGTTTTTCCACAAAAGATCTTTTGCAACCCAACAGCAGAATAAATGTGAGTAAAAGAAGTATATTTCTGCAAAAACCACAGATGATAAAACACGTTTCTTTATGCTACAACTTTACATTTGTTTAGGTTGAATTTTTTTTTATTTTCGGTCCGACTTCTGATGAAAAAGCCGGTTTGTGTCGCCACTAAAACGACTGGAAATGTCTTCAAAATATCCTGCTGGCTTTAATAACGGCACCACCTTCAACTCCACCTCCTGGAAGTGAAAGTCAGCTAGTTTGGTACAAATGTCAACCTTGGACGTATCTGTGGTTTGTAGAAATGTTAACCGCTAACATTACATCCTGGAGACGGGGCTGATTTGTTGTGGTGTCCTCATTCAAGACAGATCTCATGTAAACGGTGTTGAAAAGTGTCGCAGCAAATAAATAAAATAAAATCAGATTTTAATGAGCATCTCTTTAAACTGATTTGCTTCTCTTTAGTCCCAAAAACAAAATAGTATTAATAAATATAGAATCAAGCTTTATCATTCCTGTAAATACTTTTAATTGTTTTCTTCTGATCTTATTCAAATCTACAACACACAGAAATCCTGCCGTCACAAACCAGCAGGTGAATATCATTTTATTTAATCAGGTTTTACAGCTGAAGTCTCTGAGATCCCAAACAGAACAAATGTGTCATGTTCTGTCGTCGACATGTGGTCGTCTTAAATCATGTTTATGACCCGATTCCTATATAATTATACATCCCTCACTAGCTGGGTTGTAACACAGAAATAAAAGATGTTTGTCAGAAGTGATTCATTAATGTTTAGTCTCAAATGTAAATGAAAGGTGTGTGTCTGTGTGTGTGTGTGTGTGCAGCCTGTCCATGTTTGTACATGTGTTTTTTTGCATGTTGTTGTCTCCCATCTGTTTTTGTTAAGCTGTATCTCCGAGTTATAATTCATAAAAATGAGCTTGCAAGTGTGTTTTTGCTTGCATCCGCGTTTCTGTGGTTGTCTGTGGGTCAGTGAGAGTTCGGTTGTAAGAACATTTTAGGTTTCTTCTACATGCTGGTTGTTCTTTGTCACTCGGTGTTTGTTGTTGTTGTGTTGTGTGCCGTCTTTATTTAGTTTACACTCTCTGTATCGCTGCCTTTATGGACAGTGTAAGGGAAATTCCCACAACAGTAAGTGTGGGTACATTTTTCTCTGAGATTAAATGTGTGCATGTGTCTCACACAGTGTGTAGATGTGTGTGTGTGTGTGTGTACGTGTGTGTGGAGGAGGAAGAGGGAGGTCACAACCCATTACTCACGGCTAGCTGTGTTTACTCTCATCTAATAGGAAAAACAACATCGATGGCTTCCACCACATTATAAATCGATATATTACCCAAACACGGTATAAATCATGTTGCCGTTGCTTTGTCGGAGCAATGGACTCTTCTACATTGATTTGTGCATAGATTTAATAACGGGCCCCCAACAGGCGTAGAGGATCACTTGGCTGCTATCTAAATTAAGCTCTCCAGGATGTAATCACACCTCAGTCCATTAAATGGGCTGCCTCAGCTCATAGACTTTAAACGTGGGACTCTGGGGCCTCAGTTGGAGTCGGGGGGCCTGCAGTTTAAGAAAACAAAGGTTTGAGAACCAAATCGTAGGCTGTAAAAAGAAACAAGTGGTTGGACCTGTTGGAAGGAACAGCTTTTTTTTGGCAGAAATGCGCTGGCTGTTCGCTCAGGACCGCTGAGATGAAGCTTTTGTGTGCTGAGAGAAAAAATGCTGCACGTGCGTCTTGTCTCTACGACAGAAATATCTTGACAGCCGCCGTTGTATGATCCACACTGATCCTTTGTGGTTTACTATCTGTTTGACATCAGGACATCTGAGCGAGGAGGATGTGGGTGATGACATCATCCATTGGAGACTGAATATTATCGCTGAGGCCACGAGAAAGAGAGAGCCACGGTGACGTCACCAGAGCCTTTCTGAAAAGTTGAGAGATTTTCATCTTGAGGCCGCCTGCTGCGGCAGACACTGGCGCTCAGAAAAAAAACACAATGTGGACACGACGGGCTCAGGTAAAGAATAGTTTCTTCTTTTCTGGTTATAATATTTAATCAGGGGGCCTTCAGCAGTCATAGAGGATGACTTAGCTATTATCTTGATGAAGTGGTGTTAATTTTTGCAATTCAAATTAAATTTGATCACTTTATATCACTTAAATATCTCGCCCAAGTGCTACAGTTGACAATGAGCCAGATGCTAACACTGGAATATTCATGTGGTCATAAAGGGGATGGGGTTAAGGAGCCTTGTTCTCCAGAGGTAAAGTCCTGTCAATGACCCGAACTCCCCCGACTCGGACTGTTCTCTCTCTTCATACTACTGCACCAGAGGGGTGCTTCAAGAAGTGACGCCAGAGAAGGAACCACAGCGTCAAACCAGACGGCTGTATCTGACTTGGCTGGTAATGTAAATGAAATGAAATAAAAGTGCTGTTGTTATAATCGTGTCATTCCACTAAATGGGATTCTTCAGCTTATAGACTTTACCAGTTGGACGTCAAAGATAAAAAAAAAGATCTGACATGAACTGATAAGTGTAACCGCCTGCAAAGACTTTCAAACAGGAGGGAGTCTCAACATGAACTGTAGCTCTGGCTTTCAAAAAGGACCTTTTGTAGATAATACAGCCACCGAATAAAAGAGCAAAGCAAATCTAGAGAAGAAGTAAATAAATCTGTCAGTAGACGGTGAACACTCTTACAAAGAAAGCAACAATCTCAAAGCATCAAACTAGAGCGAGCATCAGCGACACTTAACCGAGATGAAAACCTCCTCGAGATAAAAAGACACAGCGACGTGTGATGCCGAAGTGACCCTTATTTATTTTGGATGGTTTGCTTTTGGTCGTTAGTCACAGAATACTGTTTACTATGATGTTAGTCCAGTAGAGAAACCATGAGGAGAAGGACTGCTTGGGTCATGAGTTGAGGCCAAAATCAACTAAACAATCAGAGTTGCAGATTCTCATTAAAGCTGCTCTAATTCATATTATTCACCCTCAGAGTGACCCCGAAAAATCTGTTAATTTAAATGCTAATTAAAAGTAATTTGTTGGTTTTAAGACATGGAGTTAGGATCCCCTGGGTTCTGTTCGGGAGTCCGCTTGATTTATTTTTCTGCCTGATATCAAGCTAATGTGTTAGCAAGAAACACCTGAGACACACACAACATGGCTGTTCAATCAACTGTCAAAATCACTCAGTCAACAATCATGTTTAGATCGAAGATATTTGTGTTTGTTCATCAGCCTAAAAAATTAGAAGATTTTATATTTTTTAAGCTCCTGTTGCTGAGATAATTGAAATATTGAGTTTCTTTCCCAGCTCGTCAAATATTGACGCTTTTGGGTGGCGGCCGACCCGATCTACATTCCCAAATCGTCTTACTTATCTCACCAACAGGAGCTTTGACATTCTTATTTGGATATTGTGGGTGTATTTTCACTTGGCTGGCAATGATCGTCTGTAAAGATGCTCTTACAAAAATAAAGTGTGTGTGTGTTGGTGCATGTAAGCCACTTAACACAAGAGCAGTGTACACTGAATGAATTCACAACCGTCTAATTACAAGCCGAACACAGATGTTTAGCATTGTCCATCAGCTGTCAGGCATGAGACGCCATTATGAGACCACTACAGCTGCCACGGCAACAGAGAAACCTCTTTACTGATAATCCAAAGCAGCTCTGAAGCCTGCATTCTCCGTCCCTTACATAAAGCTGGAAATAACACTGAGAGAGAGAGAAATAATGAAAGAAGAAAATTGTGACACTTCAAACAGCATATGTTGGGATAATTAGCAAACCCAAACAATTTGCATTTTAGACACCTCGCCAATTATTTTCATTTCAGCGTTCCAGAGTGGCGGAGAGAGGGAGAGGAAGGGAGGAAGGAGCGAGGGTGAGAGTGAAACGAGGGGAGAGAGAGAAAAATACATGAATGACAAAGAAAGACACTGGAAGAGACGAAGGAGGCAGTGGAAGACAGCAGGAGCCAGACGGGAAGATGGAGAGAAAGAAGTGATAGAAAGGTGCAGAGAGGGAAACATTTATTCCCTTTAATGCAAACATCCATTTGGTTGCAGCAGCAAGGTGTAAATAGAGCAGACAATTAATTGGAGATGGATGCAAGTGGGTGGAAAACCTGCTCAAGGGCAATAAACACTTACTGCCAGAGTTGTTTTCACTTGGTGGAATGTAACACCAGCACTGATTGGACTGCCCACGGTGGCCAACACCAGAGTCTCATTTATCACGGCCTTCCAGAACGATCCATAGCACCATCTCCAAAAAGTCTGTCGAAGTTCACACAACTAAAAGAGATTCTGCTGAAGAAGAAGATTCTCTCCATGGAAGGAAAACCAGGCGGAAAACTACGACTCTGCATCAGAAGGAAGCTTTTAAAAGATGTAACGTTGCTCTGCATGGAAACTACTGTGTGGTAAGAGTTAGCAAATGAATGGAAGTTTGTGCGTCGTTAGCATGCATTAGCATAAGCGTCAATGGAATGTGATGAATACGATTCCTGAAATACTTTGCCTAAGTACAATTTGAAAATACTTGTTCTTCACTTGACTATATTCTGCTACTTTACACCTCTAGTGGCCTCTAGTGGCCGTAGTCATTATTTCAGCAGCAAAGGAGGAAGTCAGGGGAAGTAGTTTAAAGCAACATTATGTACCTTTTTTTACCAAATGAGCACAGAATGGCAATATCTACATAATCTTGCTTTAAATAGCGACAAAGTCCACATAGAGAGGAGGTCGGGGATGGTTGGGTCGGACCACCAGGCAGACTGCTGTTCATGTCCAGTGTGAAACCAACAGTCGCTGGTGAGTTGTTTTAACTTACTACAACACGTATACAACGTAACTGCAGTTATGTGAGTACGTAGGTACATTTGTAACACAAAATACATAAGTAACAGTTATTTTAACGATGTTTTTCTTCACCTAAATAAACAGCAAATGAACGATGAAAGTCTGGTATATCTGCTGCTGGTACAACAGTCAGTTTAATATCAGATACTTTAAGAGCTTTATCGAGTAATGTTCACTGACATGACTTTCACTTTTACCGAAACAATAATTTAACAGAATATCTTTACTCAAGTAGGACTATTGGGTACTTTTTGAAACAGCTGAGTCAGAGAGCTAACTGTCCGTTCCCCTAACAGATTAATGCTCAGAGATGTTTGAACAACCCAAAAGATTCACAGCTGTTCTGAAAGTTTTTCTCGAATCCTTACAAAATCTTCTTTGATAGCAAAAAAAAATCTGTCTGCAGCACAAGAAAGGATTCTTTTAATCTGTTTACTGTTTAATCCAAATATAGCCGCTATTATCAGGCTGCAGTTTGAAAAAGCAAAAGCAAATTAATTACAGGTCTGTGGTGGGACAGAAACTATTCATGGAAGTGGGACGAGCTACACACCCATCCACCACCACAACCTCCATTAATGTACTGGCTGTAACGTCGACACCGTGTTTAAAATCCTCTGATATCAACGTAATTCCTCATTTTTTTTAAAGAAATAAAGGTTAAACATTTTTGTGTTTCATACAAAATGTATTTTACAATGTGATTTAGTTCTTTAGGAATGTAAATTTCTAGCAGACAGGGTTGACTGTCCACATGTTTTTCCAGCACACTCTGCTTTACATTCATTTACTCACAGAGTCTGTGAAACTGGCCTATTTTCCAGCGAGCAGCTCCACTGCACCAGTTAAGTGTTTCCTCGCTCAAGGAAGTTTCAATTGTAAATGAAGAAAAACACGTTTCTGTGTCACGTTGAGTGAGCGTCTTGTTGGATTCTTCTGAGGACACTGTAAATTAACTTCTTGTCATCACAGAACCAACATTGATGTCTTTGATTTTCAGAAACATGTGGAGTTAATTAACCAACACAGAAACATAAACAGCTTAAAAACATGTTTTATGGGTCCGTGAAGAACCCTAAAACACTGTACCATGGGGACACTGTCAGCTTTTGTTTTTCAAATATTCACGATCGTCTGTGTTTGTTTGTGGACTTGAGTCAATACGGCACGGATCGCCTCGAAGTCTTTATTAATTCAGTTTTTTTTTATTTCAGTCTGTGAAGACGAGGAATCTCTTCCTCCCAGTCTGAGCATAGTTGTGAATGAAGCAAAGATCAACATGACATCTTAATTTCCCCTGTGTGTTTCCCTTCAATATCTCTCACTCTCTCTGTCTTTAGGTACCACTGACTGTTGGTCTGTCCTCCCTCTCTCACTGAATTGTCTCTGCCCATCACGTCCTCCCTCCCGAGCGTATTACAGCTCACATTGTATCGAATAGAAACCCGTAGGCCAGGTGTTGGAATACATTGGTTTTCTAAATGTCAGAGAAAACCTCCCTGTTGATGAAACTTATGACAAGTCAAATGTGGCTCACGTCCAAACATAGTGTAATAGATCCTCTATTGAAACACGACTAATTCATACATCCATCCAATATGAGCGAGCATGCGGACACCTTAACAAAATATGTGGACGTGTGAACACTTAAATGTGAGTAAAGGCGAGATGTGTATTTACTCTCTTTCAGGTAAATCAATCATGTCCCCTGAGGCTGCGGATGTTTGCCCGGCCTGCCTGATATCAGGTAAATAGGATGTTTCTACTGAGGTGAGATGTGAAAGCAGAACTTACTTTTTGCAGAACCCACTTTTAGTAGTCAAACTAATTTAATTAAGCTATTAAGTCTCTGCATGATCAGCAGCTCCGTGTTTGCAGTTTTCTTTATCAAACATGCTAAACGGCCTGTTGTGCAGTTTGGGAAGAAAACACGGACTGAACTGTGGGAATCATCTGTTGCCTTGTTGTGTTTTCAGCCTGCAGTTGTTTTTGTGTTTCCCTGAAAACACACAAAAGAAAGCCTCAACGTGGATTTGCATTTGTGGTGTTCATTGTTGCTTTTGGGTGTATCTTATTAAGGGTTCAAGATATGAGTGTTTTTCCTGCTCTATGCTTGAGAGCGGCTGACTTACTCCACTAATAATTTACAAACCTGACTAAACATTGTTAGGTGCTGACCTAACTGGCACCACGAGCGCCCAGACACACCGATATAGTACTTACAATTACTCGGTTAAAATCACACTAGAGCTGACACAGTTGTTGATTATATAAAGAAATCATACACAAATATCCTCCAATTAAATTTTAGAAACAGCTGTTTGACTGGACTGCAATGCACACGTGTTCAGGGCTGCCATTAAGCTTTTTCTGGTAAGGACAAGTATGTGAAAACGTGTCATTAATACGGTATCTCCCAAACAAATAAACTCACAGGCTATAAATGTCACAGCAGCAACATGTGGTGCACATTTAGACACAGTGGGGAGGAGGTCCCCATATGATTCACCCCGACAACAGGACAATATATGACGAAGCATTTCACATGTACGACCAAGACGCTTATTTGTCTCAGACAAGTTATAACATTTATTGTACAGCCCTCCATGTTTTACTCACAAGCTTTGAAGCTCATGAACTGGGGTCAGCGAAACATTAACCCGGCCAACATTTGTTCATTATTTGTGAAACCTGACAACTTCCAGCCAGGCTGAACTAACAAGTTGATGCAGCAGACTGCCCAGTGATATTAACTTAACGTTAGCCAGTGTTGATCTGCTTAGTTAACATGAGAACTAACAGTTAACTAACTCACTGTGGAATTAATAGCAGAGTGGCGCAACTTTAAGTGTCTCTCTCGTTAGCTGTATTCTTCCCATTTAATCTGCGGCTCAGTCTCCCTTCACTGCTTTGTGTTTTCCTTCCTGCAGAATCATAAATTGTCTCCTTTATTCTACTGAACTTACTGAACAAACCCTTTTTGTGTTCCAGCCATCATGTTGTTGTCATTTACTCCCTGTTGGTTTGGGACAGCATCACTGGGGATTCTGGGAAACTGAGCGCATCACATCAATCTGCACGTCAAACAATGAGAGGGATGTATTGTTTATATTTTCACAGACAGACGAGACGCACAACTGGGGGAAAATATCATGCATTGTTTGAATGTCCGAACACCGAACAAGGGCTGCAGATGCTTTTCATATTCAAACTCGGAGAACCTAGAAGCAACATAGGCAAGACGGGAGCCAGAGCTGAAAATTCCTGCTGGACTTGAATGTCTCTTCATTGCCTTGAAAGCATGTAGACCGTTTCTATTGAGACAAGCTAATGGAGCTAGCTCGCCCAGCAGTCGATCTCTCTCTCTCCCATCGACTTAAACAATAATCCAGTCAGATCATCCAAACAAGATTGTTTCACTTTAATAAAATTCAAATGTCAGTCCTCTAAATGAACTGATGTATTGGTCTACTGCACAGAAAAAATAGATATGATATTATGTTTCATTTTTTGCACAATTTGAGCAATGTCCCCTCATTTGTTGTGATAAATGATAAGTTATCTCACCGTCCAAAATGTTTTAGCAATAAAAGACTCATAATCAACGAGCTCGCCTTTCACAGCGTGACATCAGTCCTTCCTGTTTGTGGCTGGAAACTGTCAAAGGAAGGCAAACAGTATCAACATTTGTAATTATAAAGCCCAGCCAAATGACTTTGGCTCATCTAAAATTGAAATCCTGGTGCCACGCCTGGCCGGAGCTGCTTTTATTCCTGTTATTTACTGAGACAGGAAGATGGCTCGGTGTAATTTCACTGTTACTTGAGGTTCAGACACATGAACCTGCTCACTGATGTTTTACCTGCGAGGTTTTAAGATTGCATGTGCTTCCAGGTGAAGATGCATCTGATGCTTTTACACCTTTTCCACATCTACCTAGCATCCGTCTCTAATGCTTCTGGGATGCATTAACACTCACTAATCTCTTCAAGATGCATGAAGTGTGAATGGAGTGAAAGGTTCCTGTGACCAGCTTGTCTCAAAGAATCATTAACGTAAACCTTTGTTCATGTGTCTTGACCTATTTTCTGACCACAGCTCACATGAAATACTGTATATAAACACCACAGACACACACAGTACCACACATGTACATTACAGCACAACGCCGTGACATTTATGCATGAATTAAGAATGCATGTGCCGTTAGACCTACATACAAAACTACATTATTTAACAAGCAACAAAGAGCAGCAGAGATGTTTTTCCTGCTGAGCTGAACATATTCCTTCAGTAAAAATGTGTTAATGGCTTAAAATGAAAACATTCTTCATTCTCTCTTTGATGCTGTCAGGTTCGCCAGTTTGAAGGCGCCTGTCTCTACACATGATAAAAGCTCGTCTTGTACTTGTTTTAAATAACCATTACTGCCTCATCCTCTCTCACTGTTGTTGTCTTGTTTAATTATTACTGAGTGGTGTCTGGAAACCAGAGATCCA
The DNA here is from genome assembly GCF_040436345.1 of Pagrus major. Taxonomy (NCBI): domain Eukaryota; kingdom Metazoa; phylum Chordata; class Actinopteri; order Spariformes; family Sparidae; genus Pagrus; species Pagrus major. The sequence goes on along the minus strand of NC_133220.1, from coordinate 1,367,660 downwards.
CTTAATTTTATTCATTTTTAACAGTGTCTGAACTGCTAAGAAACAGGAAACCTTTCCCTGTATCTCTGTGTGAGATTACATTGTTAGTCATTTGCTAGAAACACACACGCACACACACACAGTGAAGCCTGCAGCACCCTCCCTGGAGCAGTTCAGTGTCTTGCTCAAAGGCTCTTGAATAATGTCGCCTGGCACTTTGAATGTAAAACCCGCCACCTTCTGGTCCGCAGCTCACAGCTGGAGTGTTCCCAGTTGATACCAGGCTCGAGCCAGCAGCCCATCTGATTTTCATTCTGCCTCTTTACCGCCGGGCCAACTCGTTCCCCGGCGACTCACTGTGGAGATTTCCCATTTTCATGTATTTTAATTGCAGAATGTGGCATTTGGAGCTTCGTTCAGGCTATGTTTGTATTTTTCACCATCGCCAGGCTCATTTTAAACACTCCCACTCTCAGCTTGTGGTTATATTTAACGTTTGGCAGAATATCATTCAGTTTCCATCCATACAAGATGAAACAGTTCTCGTATTTGATCATAAACTGAGCTCATATTTGTTCAAATTAATATCATAACATCAGACCTACACGTGCCCTAATGATGCAGCAGTGATAAACATTATAAACCTGTTAATTTACACATTCACACAGTGGGTGATTTTTTGCCAGCAGTCCTTCCTGTGATTGGCAGCTGCAGCTATGTTGTTTGTAGCCTGGATTCCTCATCTGTTCGTCTGATATTATAGTTCAGCTTCGTTTAATGTAAAATATGCCGCTCTGCTGCCAGACTTGTTTCTGATTGGTCACGTGCTGTAAACACTGACCCTTTATGTGAACACACTCACGGCCAGATGTAGAAAAACTTGGGTCGACTCACCCAGTTGATAACCACGTCCACAGCTAGGATGAACTGACAAAGGTGGATGAAAATGGGCTGGTTAAATATCAGGAGGACTGATGAGGGAAGTGAGGACAGGTGAGGACAGGTGAGGACAGGTGGATGGCTGAGGAAGTCAGGTGATGGTGAGCGGAGGGAAAGCTCTGAGGGCAGCTGGTGTACAGACTGGTGTACAGTTTGATGAAGAGTGTGACATGGACTCAAAGAAATGTCTCGACCAATCACATTAGCCTACACTACCTGGTATATATAAGACAGACACTCACAAAGGACACATCCGGACGGCACCAGTCCAATAATAACTATCCTATTAAAAATAATGATGCAGTCCAATGATACAACCACAGGTCATATGACAGCACAGTGGACTCCAGTAAAATTACCAGTAAAATTAGGTCCTTCATTGTAATGCATGGTTCTGTTGTTACTATGGCCACACTGAGCTCATAAAGCCATGCTCATATACGGGCGTGTCAGCTGTCCTCGCCGCCCTCGTTACTGCAGCTCCCAGCTTTCCATCTTTACGCAGCAGCTATAACTGTGTGCTATTTGACAGCAGCGTAATTAACGGCACATGGTTTAGATTACAGTTTATCAGCATGGGGTGACAGTGTGCCCTCTTAACCTATTCCTGCTGCTTCTATGTGTATGTATGTATCCACATGAGGCCACAGAGAGGCACTCAGATGGTGAAAATAATTAGGAGTTGTCAGATACTGACCAATCAGAGAGGAAACGGGATCCTACTTCCTATGAAGGTCAGGTCTTTAATGCAGTAAAAGCACATTCATAAAACTTTAAGATGCATTTATAAGGCTGATTATATTGAAACGCTTCACTAATGTTTATAATCATCCACGACAACTTATATCAAGGTTTATAAAATATTATAAGTGGTGGACATAATGTATATGTTCAGCAATCATAATGATTTATGCCTCTATAATGTGACAGCAGTGTTTGAAAGAAGAGTCCTGGGATTCACAGCACTTTATAACTACCACGACTTTAGCTAATCATAAGGACATACACCACTTGTATACCAAAATTAGCGTGTATATGCTTGTTAAACATGAGTGAACCCACTAAACAAAGGCTTCACATTCCCAGTGGACGACTTTGCCTTTCTGTTACATTTGTCATCACAAACGGACCAGAAAAAAACAGCAGAATCATAGATCATACTTCATCAGACTGTATCCACAAGAAGGTAAAACGCAATTTAAAAAGCCTTAATCAATAACATGCTGATTTAGATGCATCTTTCTTCTCTATCATCAACAGCAACACCGATCAGGCAATCTCAGCACTGACTGAACGATGTTTAAGAGCTTCTTGAACAGTGATGGATGGAAAAGTAAAAACAAGCCAATGGCCTTAACTTAAACATGCGTCATAGCATCGAGCCTGAACAAAGACGAAACACCTGTGACTACTGCAGAGTCACTTAACACGGGACTGAATACCGATTGGACCCGCAAAGACCACAGAAGATGGACCCACATCGTGTCCTGGGAACAATATTTGCGTTTCTGGTTCGATGGATTCCAGCTTTATCTTTTTAAAACAACTCGTTGCTTTGAGCCTTTCAACCATCGAGGTGTTCGACACTTAATTATTTTAGGATATTCAACAAAAAGTTGTGCCGTCCACAGACCAGCTCTGTTTTGCTACTACCATGTTTTTGTCCCCCTCAGAAGCAACCAGAAACAAATGATGGGATAAAGTGGTTACATGCTTATTAGACGCTGTTGAACAACAACGTCCGATCAGACTGCATCAGATCAGTCTACATGAGGCATTTTTATTCTGATCGGGCCACTATTCTGCTCATTACTGGAACATTAGGGTCCATGTAAACGCAGCTACAGACAGGTTCTGAACCGCTCCAGTGTTACTGTAGAGGTGTTGGGTTTCCATTGGCCCGGTGGTCGGATGGCAGCAGCACAGAGCAGCTCCAGGTGAGCCTTGAAACTTTGCCCAAATGCTGTGAAAATCACCATCAACCAAAATGACTCCATGTACTTTATTTAATTTTTAATGTGCTTTTTAACCTTCAGGTTAACGATGTTAGAGCCCGGCCCGGTGCCAGGTTCCGTCACGTAGCACTGAATTTCAAGGACTTTGTCAAAGTAACTTCCTGAGTCCCTGCGCGTCCTCCCCACACACCTGCTGGGACTCAAACCAACAAACAGGATATGAGGTCACAGCATGATATATCACCGTGCCAACCCTCAATGGGCGGGCCGCTGGACCGCAAATAAATCTCTCCCCAGTTGATCATCTGTTGGTGTGTATGTGTGTGCACCTGTGCCAACAGGTGTGTGTATACATGACACACATAAACAAATATTTGTGCATGTTTTCCATTACGTGCATGTGTGTATGTGCATGTGCACCCACAGATGCTTGTGTCTTCCTATGAGAGCGTGTGAAGCTTTGTGTGAGCTTTGTAAGCATAAAAAACAAAATACAAAGCAGATTACACACCCCACACTGCGAGCACATACAGCACTACAGTCGTCTCCGTCCTTTGAATTCCTCCGGTGTCAACAAAATAGATTACATCAAAAGCTGTTTGTTTCTGTAAGGTAGGATGAAACCCGATCCGTACTCGCTGCATTCATCGCTTTAGCGTTGGTAGTCAGATAACGGCATGCATAATCAAAAGGGTGTTTCTTTTATTATCAACGAAACAGAGAAATATAATAGGATTTTCCCTGTTGCGTGTCAAAGAGGAAACCAGTGAAACAGACGCTTTGAAGCGAGGGTTTAGTTAGATGTAGCTTCTGGCAGCAAGGTCACAGATGCTAACCCTGCAGCCGAGCTTCAGCAGAGGATATTTATCTGGTCTTCACCTGCTGGACGACTGAAGGACACTTAAAGCTCCCATGAAGACAAAACGTTTAAGTGTTTTTATCACATGTATGGCTTTGCAGGTATTCTTACTGGTACTTTAGAGTTTGTAATTTCCTGTAAAAGGATAAAAAAGGATATATGACTCACTGCACTCAGGGGCACCTACTAATTTTTCATCCAATAAACGCTCCCTTAATTTTTATGACCCTGCCATGGATGTATAAAAAGAAGGAAGCGGCAGAGTGTTTCTGTACAAAACCATAACTTTATAACTTCATTCACTGACCTGTGTGATACTGGATCTTATTTTTATGGAAAAAGTGTTTTCTGATGTCCTCATCTGGCAGATTCCCCTTTGTTGACACGATTTGAAACCTGGAACACAGCACAACAACATTTAAGTTTCCCACCACAAAAGTGACGTCAGAGGAAAACGGCCACAGTGTGAATATGGTCTATGAACATCTGAGGACCGGGGCCGTGCACAGCCTCCGAGAATGATCACAGCCAGTTACAGCGCCGAGGTCATGTGCAGAGTTTCCTGATGGACAGATACCGGATGTTGCTTTGTTGCTAAAATAACTGCTGCTAAATTTAACTGCCCTTAGCCAGTTAGCAATCTTATTTGCTGACTCAAACCCGGCAAGAAAACCATTTCATACTGCCCTCCCTGTCCTCAAGTTGGCCTCTGTCTTCTCAGAGGCTGTCTGGTCCCATCACATCCAGCCGAGTTCACTGGGAGCTGCCAGTCTGGACAGTCACCAGGCCGCCAGCTTCATGGCAGGGGGCCTAACACACGTTTAGTACTACTGGCTACTGTGAACGCTAATCAATATCTGTGACAAGTCTCTGCCTAACTGCCTATTTTTACAGAAAACACATAATGTAGCTGTTTCATGGGATCTGTAGTCGTCACCGTTTAGACAGCAAGAATTTGAACTGGGTCACTTTTTACCAGACTCAGCGCTTTATTCTTTGTTCTGTTTGTAGCAAAGAACTCTGTAACATTTTACAGGCCTCATATAAAAATGTCTTGTTTGTGATTATGGCGTTAAGAGTATGAAAAAAAAGAAGGAAGGTCGTGTCAGCTGAAAGGAAAAGTAACTTTCTGTCAGTGTAACTTTTTATTTCACTGATGGAGTCATTTCTTCTGTTTTTTTAAATCAGTTTGACCTGTAAGTCCACACGATGTGACTTCAAGCAGCAGAGGCTTTCTGTTTTATTGTTTATGTCCTGGCACACTCATTTGTGGCACACTGGAGAGTCTGTGGCCTTCAGATGAAGCAGCATGAATTAATAATTGATGGACCGAAGTGTGTTGAGGGGAGGAGGGGCGGGACGGGGGGTTATTCAGCATATTTATCTAGGTCACTCCTGACTGCACATTTCAAAATACGCTGAGATGCTTATTCTGAGGTGCGGGACGAGTTTCTTCCATCCCTCATCACTAAAAAGCACCAGTTAACATTTTAACTGTTTTATTTCCTTTGATCCATGACAGAGCAAACAAGAAAAAAATCACTCTAACTAAATGATAGAAGAGCTGAACCATAAAATGCTTTTAGTGGAGTACACAGGGAGTTCGAGGTGAAGAAGGATTATGTGAAAAAACAAAACACTGCAAACCAATCATGCAGTTTCAAGTCACGACCAGATTCCACGACTCTCGACTGATCGCATGAGCAAAAAACAGCATGCAAATAACAGTAAAAGTTCTGATGCAAGCAAATCAGGCCGAGCAGCGCCGGTAGATGGAACATGATTCAGTGTGGAGAGGCTGACGTGAGGTACTTATCGAAGAGATGAGTTTCCAGCCTACATCACACCATGAGACATGTGGTCATGGTGCACAAACACCAGATTATCATATCCAATTCATTTTCTAAATCTTCCCAGATAAACGCACAGCTCAGGAAGACCTGCTTTGAAAAACGGGGGGTTGTTTTCTGTGTGCGGGCGACGTGGGTGACTTATTGAAATCTAACAAGGGCGCGGGCGTGTCGGGAAACTGTTTGTGAAATTGAATTTAATGGAGTAACAATATCATCTTTGGTTATGAGTTTGTTTTCTCTTCTCAAAGAAAGACTGCGATTAATGAACAGACGCACACACACAAACCAGACTACGCACACACACACACACCTTTAATCACCCATCCCAATCCACTGTACTGTGTGTTCGACAGAGAAGGGCAGAGCAGAGCAGACAGAGTTATTCCTCGATATCCCACCTCAGCTGTAATCTACACAGCAGATAAAACCAGGACCAGGCTTCAGAATCCAACCTTTGGCCCGCATTATTCATAGAGAATCAAAAAGTATGAGGGATGTCGGGTGACGAAGGGAAAAGAAATCCCACACACTCAACCTTTTTATTCCCATTAAGCTGCTGGGCTCGATGGGGAGGGGCGGGCGGTGAGACTCGTTAGGTTAGAGAAGCTACAGAGAGGCCGGACGATGGATGATGTGAAGCTGCAGTCAGAAGGTACGATTCAGATGTGACAGGAAGAAGTGACGGAAGTAACTGTTTGTAGTAAACTGTATTAAAGTGAATCAGGTGCTCCTCTGTGAATTTTATCCAAATGTATTGGCTGATATATGTTTTTTCAGCCTCACGATGACTAAGACATCAGCAAACAACTCAACAGATTTTATTCTGTCTTTTGTTTTTTTATTTGAGTTCTCTCTCAGGCAGGACTCGTTCACATGAAATCAAAATGAACATTTACATGTTTTTATCACAAATGTCTTGTTCTATATCTCAGCTACACACCAGAATAAGACCCAACCGCGGCCAAGAGTCATTTGCAGGTATTCTTAATGCATTTTAGAGTTTCTTACCTTTTAAATGACTTTTATTTTTCGTCCAGTAATCGCTCTCTTTACATTTATGATTCTGCCATGGACACTGGAAAAGAAGGACGCTGCTTGAGCTGAGTGTTTCTGAGGACTGGTTCTCACAGATTACTGTACAAAAACACAACTTTATAACTTTATTCAGTAATTCGGGTGAAACTGGATCATATTTTATAAGTATTTCCTGCTCACCTCTGGCTGCTCTGCCTCAACTCTGGACAGATAGCTTCATTTTTTTGCTGAAGTATCTGCGAACCAAACACCTCTTTACCGGGACGATTGATTGATGCTACAATGGTACTACTGTAACGCCATAAGTCCAACCAATTGAGATAACTGTAGATAAAAGTGGTGAACCAACAGATTGACAGAGCCAGACTGCTAATATGGCTGCAAAAAGTCCTCAAGATAAGATAAATAAGCAGTTTCTTTTTCACTCCTGTTCTCGCCCGCTGATACAGCTCTCTGACTGTCTGAAAAACACCCACTCAAACATTAATGATGCTGTGAATCGAACATGACAACGTGCTAATCACAATGTACAGAATGTGGAGACACACAGCAGTCATGGAGGATTATTCTGGGTTTAATTTCCCTTTGTTGGGCTTCGTTTTGTGCAGCAAACATACTGAAAGAAAAACTGTGCAGATCTGAAATTGAGCCACTGGATATATAAACATAATGTAAAGTCCAGGATAGCTCAGTACTCACACATCTGTTGGAGATGGAGCCTCATGTAGTGTGATGGTGACTAAACGGCACCTAAAGCTGCTGAACCGCAGGAGCTGGAGCAGAAACTGAGGATGCTGTGCAGCTGAATCAGCTCAATATGCAGGTGATGAGGGTTGTTGTCTCAGATAGAGTTCAGATTAGTGCTCATTCACTGGCGCTGCCTCCAGGGCGTCCAGGCGTAGACCCACAACAGAGCCAACCTTTTAAACAGTCTGTTAATCCTGATTGCACGCCCAGCCTTGATGCTGCCTCTCCAGTGAGACGACAGCAGACCGATAAAACATCTCCTGTAGTCTGTGAGATTGTTTTAGAGCTGAAGAATCTCAAGAACAGCTGAAGGCTCAGTTGCACTCCAGTTTCTTTATCCTTTCCTGTTCACTCCTCATCTCACTACCACAGCTCAAACTGCTGGAGAACAGAAAGACGATCGTATAAATTAACTTCTGCCTTTGTTCTTTCTACGATATTTTCATTGTGCAAAAGAACGTGCTGTTTCCTCAGTCAGAGTTACAAATGTTCACTTTATAAGCAGCAAACACAAATAATGGAAACACATTTTACTGTAATAGCCTACAAATATCTGTAGTTTCTTTTTCTAAAATGTAAAATTAAAGGCCACATGCAAGAATAAAACAGTATTCAGATTCTGAACTTCTCTTTCTGTCGTCCTGATGATGACTCACATTCAGCAAACTTTTTAAACTGCACAAAATTGTCCAAAATTGCTCTTTTAGCTAGTTAAATGTCACCTCATCATCAGGAGGTGAACATTTGTATGTCCAGCTTTTATTTGATTTACAAATTGTCACCCAAGAGTGAAAAGTATTTCACAGCACATCATAAATTATGCAGCTGTTATATTAGAGGGTCTGAAAAAAGCAGAAAGGCATTAAAACAGCTGCCAAAGCTGGATTATATTTTGGCCAGGCACATTAACGTCCTGGTTGTCTGGCAACCGGTCAGAGCCAAAAAAGACTCTGGCACATGCCTCCCCACAACTGTGGAGAGATGCTTGTGTAAAAGCAGTTTTTTGGTGGATTAAACAAACGAGACAATATGTGTTCATCAGTGAGCTTTAGAGGGGCTGGTAGGTGGACTTTGTTAAGTTTGGACAGAGTCAGGCTAGCTGTTTCCCTTTGTTCCCAGTCTTTGTGCTAAGCTAAACCGCTGGCTGTGGCTTCAGAAAGTATGTATATTATATTATTATCTGAGTCTCAGAAAGTGAATGGAAGCATATTTCTCAAACTGTTGCTTTAAAGAAAAGACAGAAGCATTTTGTGCTCTTTGCTTTCCTCAGCCAGACTGGACTCTTCTGGCTCATTAGCCAATCGACTGTCCGTTGGTTTTAAAGGGGTGAGAGGAGCTGATGTGACAGAAGTCCAGTCCAACACCACATGCTGACACTGCATTTCTTCTACTAATAATTTATTATCCAGGTTCAGCCTTTTAGCAGTTGAACTCTACTCTGTTTGTACCGCTGCAGAGTTACTTAGAAGCCTCATTCCAATGAAGTTGGGACGCTGTGGAAAACACAAATAAAACAGACTGTGATCATTTGACATCATTTTTGACATATACTGTATTGGAAAAAGTACAAAGACAATATATTTAAAGTGGAAGCTGACTCTTCCAAACATTTCTCTGTAGTATTACTATTAGCCACTGTCAAACACAGCATTAGCAACATGGCTACCGCTGGCAGCCTGGCTACTGTCCGAAGCAAAAAACAACGAGAATCCTAGTTTGACACAAAAACCCTGATCTCAGTGCTGTGAAAAGGCAGAGTAAAGCTGATGGGTGATGGTGGGAAGTATGCAGGTTTTGTTATAGGGTTGGGCGATATGGTAAAATTTTCCAACAGGCCCGCGTCAGCCCATCAATCTGCGGCTGCCGATACATTTGCCCAGGTGTGCGCCGGCACTGCACGCATTTTCAGTGAAGGCAATTATGGAGGAGCTTGTTGCAACACAGAAGACAAAAAAAAAGGACCTAACCGAAGCAATTTTCTCTGCAAACATATGTTACTGGCAAAGGACTCACAAGCGTTCGTGAAAACACCATCCTGCTGAGTACGCTACGCTTACATCGAGAGACGCTCAGCTCTCACCAGACAAGCACCTCATGAAGTGGATTTGTGCATTTTTCTAACAGTTTTTGAACTTGCGTATAGGTTAAATTTCTCCCCCCGTTACAGGTTAATCATTTATTGAGTCTAATTTTCAAGGAGGTGCACTGTTAATTTAGCTAAATAAAATGTCAAAAATAGACAAAAATATTGGCTCCAACAAACCAACCGGTGATGGGTTGAGCAACATATTCGTCCAGTCGCCCGACCCTATTATGGTACTTACTGATCTAGTAGAAATAATACTGGTTTTGAACCGTCTCAAGTCTCCGTGGTAAGAGGAAACACATATCAACGGGGGAACAGACTTAAACACAACACCGGAGCGCTCTCCATCGAATGAACGCCTGCAGTCAGCCATCTGGCAGCCTTGTTGGCTCTAATAACGTCACCACTGTCTCCTCCACCCGCTGATGTGAAAGTCAGCTAATAAGCGTTTAATGTGAATGTGATGCACCACGCTCACTACAAATGTCAGCCTTGGACGTTTCTGTGGTTAACTGCTAACATTATGTCCTGGACACTGGACAGGCAAATCTTTGCATTCTGGTTTTATGTGTTTCACACAGCAGTTCAACTTTTTTTTGAAAATTGGAGGTTGAAGTTAGTCACAACCACATGAGAAGAGAATTTGCACTAGATATTGTTCTTGTGTCCAGTTTTTCAGAAACGGGGTCTCTACAAGTCACAACAGCAGGTGAGAAAATAGAGAGGAAGAAATCTTCAATCAGCGCCGCTGGCATGAAGTTCAATTACAAAGTCAGCTCGAAGACCTTCTGGTGCTTATATATGCATAGCTCTCAACATGAGTGTGTGCATGTGCGTGTGTGTGTGTGTGTGCACGCACTAGTGTCTGGGTTTAACTCAACCTGCAACTGAATGTATGTTGAGTGCACGCAGCCTCTGCAGTGCTCCAGTACAACGCTGTCACAGTAGCTGTGACTGAGTGTGTGTGTATATAAATATATATGCATGTGTATCTCTGCGTGTGTGTGCATGGCTGCGTGTGTGACAGCATGAGGGCGAGTATGTGAGTGTGCATATATATCTATATGTGTCTGCAGCCGCTGCAGCGTGCAGGTAGCTGGTTTTTCACGCTGGCTGTCTCTGAGGTTTGAATTTTATGAAGCAGACACTGAAAACTAGCCCCCAGACACTTCACAATATACATTACACACTCTGCTCCTCTTTGAAATGGGAACAACTATACACTGTGTGACAGGAATGTATTGAGCTTATTAATTCTTCAGGCTATGTGGGGCATTGCAGGAGTGTTTTATGTGTTATACACCTCAACCTGTGGGAGGGTATCTGCAGCAGGGTGGCCTGGTGGTTAAACAGGAGCCCGAAGCTTTCCAGTTCAATTGCATTATGTCCATCCCAGTGAAAGTGTCCTTGCATGAGTCACCCCATCTCTGCTCACTCGAGGGGTGTCGCTCACGGTTGCCACTGACCTCCGAACCCCAGAGAGCTCACAGGGACGCAGCGAGTAACAAGCCTGCAGTTTTGTTATGTTTGGTTGGGTGCAGCGCTCTGAAGTACTCTGGCTTCTTTTAAATTAAAAGTTTACATGGTCATGTCAGTGCTGATTAGGTTTCATGGCCTCAGGGGCCAGTAAGCCCACTTTCAATACACGGTATAATTTGCATGGCCAATCTGAATTCAAGGCAGATTTTTAGAAAAACTGGTGTTTTGGAGATGATGGGTTTTTTTTAATATCTCACAGGGACCGTTGTGTGAGACTGTTGCTGCCATTTCCAACTGAGTTAAGACTGTTTTTGGTTTTTCCTCTTCATGACTTTATTTTATGTCTTTCATGTCAGTTTTTTAAGACAGAAGTTTATCTGGCACCCGAACAGACCCGGCTCGGTCTGATAATCTGAGCTGCCATTTTTATTTTCACTCTATGTTCATTCATTGTTCATGTTTGCCCAAACAAACCAGCAGCAACTGGCATATTTTGTCATATGTTTTGTTAATCACACAAATATGTTGATATGTTGATATATTTTTCAATGTTTAAAATTCACAATCATAATGTTTTTTAAGGAAAAGAGATTCTGCACCTTTCTACAAGCTCTGTAGATGTATTACTTTTATGACTGTTGGATTACTCTATCTGATGTCGTTAGATACTTGTGACTCATGCATTAATGAAAAAGTTGGATTTGTAGTTGCCTGGGTGGAGCTCACTTTTAATTATTTGGATATGGACTGTATGTGAAGGACTGCAACTAATTATTCTTTTCCTTCTGGAGTGAGCCAGAGTCCAAAGTGACACGTTCACAATGTTTGAACGGTCCAAACCTCTACGTTATCACAAAATCATTCAAAGGAAAAGCAGCAAATCTGAAACCACTGAATGTTTTAACAGGTAAAATGTCTCCAACAACAGTTGATAATTCAGTTTCAGTTCATTAAATAATTGATTATCAGCTAACTAGTTTCAGATGTACTTGTAGAAACTCATCAGTAGTTTCATTTAGAATAAAACTAGTATGAAGCTAAATAATAGATGAATGTAGTGAAGGAAATAGCACAATATCTCCCTCTGAAATGTAGTGGAGTAGAGGTTCAGAGTGTGGAAAGAAAAGACTCAAGTAAAGTACCTCTAATGTGTACCGTGTGTGTTAGTGAGTAAATGTACTTAGTTACATCCCAGCGCTGTCTGAACCTGGGTTATATACAGAACGAGGTCAGGTGAGGCGACAGAGCTGCTGTCGTCCTCACTGGATCAGATAGAAATTGAATTAACTGAATCAATTAAAAGAGTTTGTCTAACGCGTTTTAAGCAGCTGTGAAACTGATTTGCAGGATTTGACGCATCAGGATAAAGTAGATAATACCTCGCAAATTGTCAAGATAAGATGAAAAAAACAAGAGAAAGGATTTATGATGATGAGGCGAGAGAGAAGAAGACAGAGAGAGAGACGGCAGATATAACAGATGTTCCTATGATTCCTGCTCAGAGCTCCTCAGTCGGCTCCATCCAGCCCTCTGGCATCACCTCGCTGTGAGACGACGTGTGTGTGTGTGTGTGTGTGTGTGTGTGTGTGCTTGTGTTGTTTCCAGGAGTGTGTGTCTCTTTAAACATGTCTGCTCTTATTTTACAATCCTTCTGAGAGCCAGTTTGAGTTTCATGTAAACCAACAGAGAGGACATTCTGGCAAAGTGGGGTCATTTGTGTCAGTATTGTCCCCTTCCAGCAGTTCAGTGTGTTGACTTTGGGTTTAGGGTTCAAGTAATAATTCATCACATTAGCATGTAAATTAATCAGTTGTGTTACCTCCTGATCTCTGACATGATACCAGTTGATCCTGTGCCCTTCACAAAGGCTGTGTCTGTAACTAAGGCATTTTCATTTCTCCACTACAGCCATCCTGTTTGTGCATTTCATTATCTTTTTTATACTTTATTTTTGAATTTTTGTAACACAGAAAACACGAGGTGTTGGCAACAATGTACATTTTCTTTTACATTCATTTTTGGTTCACGATTACATTAACCATAATTTCAGTTGTCAGGCTCCTTGTTGTTGTATGTTGTCATTCATTCCATACTGTTTATGTTGTAGTCACCATAAGGATTTTGAAGTATTTGTCTCTGATACCCAGTTTCTTAGGTATGTTTCTTAAGTAGAGAGAAAGACCACTTGGTGCATTTTATGACCTTTTAGTCGAATGAAGTAAACAGAAAAGTAAAATGAGAGATCGTGTTTAAATGCCCAAAACAATGAAGGACTGAGATATTGTGGGATATTGTTAAAAATGTAATTAGAACGAGCCAATCGCCAGAATAAATGGTGAAAATGTATGTTTCTGCAAACCACAGATATGAACAAACTTTGCATTTCTTTATGTCCAATTTTCTATTTTATGTTGTAACATTGTGCTTATGGTCTTATTGGGTTTAGGCACAAAAAACACTTGGTGAGGGTTACACAGCTGGTTCTTTTGCCACCAACAAGTCTGAAAATGTCCCGACGTCTCTTTAAAAAAATATCATGGGTTGCATTCTTAGCCCCGGTGGAGCTGGAGGGCTGAACACTGTAGGGGAAATCAGACTGGTCCCACAAACAAAACGCGGGATATTCATTTCTCCTGACATTAACTTCATCTCTTATTTGGTCTCACTGGTGTGCACACTGACATGCACAAGAACAGCAGCCACAGAGCAGCACACATTCAGCTGGAAGGAAACGTGAAATGTTTAAGTCTTCCTGTTTCCCCTCGTCTACGTCTGTTCTGGGTTCCTCGGACAACGAGCAGAATTTCATTTATAAAAATCTTCAACATCATCTGTGTCGTCACGGCATCGTTGGTAATCTTGCACTTCAGCTTGCTCATCATTTTCAGTTCAGTACAGAGGTCGGCTTTGGAAACTTACAAATATGAGTTTTAAGGCTTTATTTCTGAACACTGCAGCGCATCAAACAAACTGTCTGATGTGTGCATTAGTTTACAGCTTAACCAGCAGATCTGCCGTGTCATTGTGGCGTAGGCAGCGTTCAATGTCATTACAATTAGAGGCTGCAAATGTGTTAAAGGACTTTAAAATGCTTCTTGCATAAGTTGTTTATAGGATAAAACATTTGCCAAATAGCACTGGGCTACAGATTATGTTAATAGAGATAACACTTTTCTTTAAGGACTTTCTGTCAAAGGACCAATAACATGGTTATTATTTTATTATAAAGTGGTGAAGAGATGACATATTTTTGTCAGCTAAGCAGGAAGTTCGCATCGTCCTGGTTCCCTCAACAAAGAGCCAATCACCGAAAATAAGCTCTGTGGCAAACACAAGTAAGCCTCAGCTATAGGTTGTTTATAGGCTACAAACAGACGACATCACGGTCACATGACTTAAACGTCTCCACCACTGAGCGTCTTACTGCACAATTACTATCCAGGTTTTCTATAAACTGATCAATGTACGAGTTGTAAAGTCAGAGTCAGAACAGTGTGTAACTAAAGTGGCCTGTAAAGACGGACTAGTGAGCAGATGAGTCTCCGTGTTCGCTGTGAGGACGTTTAATGTCCCCGACAACCTCTGTAGTCTCATTCAGACACTTGTTAGCAACCACTAACTGTTTTTAACACATGAAGAGCTTTATAATTTAAGTGTGAGACATTTAATGATGGATTTTATGTTGGAGAACAAAACGTGTAGATATGTTCAGCCTGTTGTAACCACACACCTTATTTCAGACTCTTAACTGAAAACACATTCAACAAACTCACAGACTTTGAGACATGTGCTAACATGCTAACTGATCTCAGGCTACAGCACTCTAAACACCGATACTCACTCAGTGTCCCGCCCACAACACTATCTGATTGGTTACGTCACAAGTAACAGCCTAATTCGACTGAATAATCTAAATCTGCAAAGTACAAATAATTGTAGAGGAGTAGAAGTATGAAGCAGCAGAAAGTGTAAATACTCAAGTAAAATACCTCAAAATTGTAGTTAAGCACAATAATTCAGTAAATTGTACTTTATCGGTTATCAATATCACTTATTGGTCTGCTTGAATACTAATGATTGGTATCAGTCCTGAAAAGATACATCAGTGGATGCTTACTTTCTGTGCCTACGCAATGCAACAAAACAAAACACAGAACTGACCCTGAATCATGAACTTGTACATGTTTTGTAAGTAAAGGTTTGGTCTGAAGATCAAAGCTGAAGAAGAATTACGTCTGCAATAGAGAAAGTAGTTCACAAGGTGAAAGATGGACAAAGGAGATCAAATTAGTTTATAGAAAATGATGTTCTTTATAATCTACCAGACAAAAACAAAAGTCTATTCGTTCGGAGGTAACAGGTCGCTGCGCTGCACTGAGAGCAGAAGGTCACAACTGTGGAGCATCTCAGAGAAATACAAAGTATGACTGATGTTAAATGGAAACATTAAGGCACATGTGAGTTGGTGGATACGAATGACACGTCACCTGAAATGATTAGTTTTTTGTTTAAAAAGAAATGAAAGAATGAATCATGCATCGAGGAAGGACGCCGTCACCATCTGCAGAGCTGCTAATTGAAACATGATGTCTTCAGCAGCATCGACTGTCTCCAATTTTCTGTTTTCATTTTAGAAAATGACACGATGCACTTTGGGTGCACATTCAGTGTGCAGCTAACAGGTAAACAACCCATAATGAGTACTCTTCCCTCCAATGGCTTAATGAACACTGGAGAATGGAAAACAGACACATTTGTTAACAGAGCGATAGCATACGTCTGATATGTTTTTGCTTTGAACAACCTGTTTATTTTTAATTGATGTAACAGGCTGTGTAATGCATGAAATGAGTTGTGCATTGTGCTTCCCTAAGCCTCGCTATCCATTCGGCTGGTGTCGCACAAATTGAAGCCATATCTGCTCTTTCCTGCTTCAGACGCCGCTGCTGTCAGACTTGTAATTCATTCGGTCTTAATCTCATATTATTATGCTAATAATAAGCAATCAAAAACATTTCAACAGCAAATTGAAAATGGAGAGTATTCTGATAACAAACAATTCAACAGTGACAGCACATTTTGCGGCGCTGAGCTCGGGGAAACATTTGGCGTGGATGTTTCATGTTTTCAATAGCACTGAGCCACGAGCCGGTTTCAGCGTTGACGACAGTCTGAAATGTTGATCCATGATCCTCAGATTTAACAGGGAGGCTGCAGAGACGCACAGATTAGTGGACCACGCTCCTGTGAAGTGAACTGCTTTGTGTTGTAGGCTGATACTGATTTATTCACCTGATGTTCTCACACAGAGAAAGATACTGTTTCACACTGTTGCTGCTGTTATCAAACCTGTGAGCTTTTATTTTAATGCACTCATTTATACTTACAGTGCCTGCAGTTGCTAGGTAATGTTTAATTGCAACATTCATTTTGTTGAATTATGGGCTTGTCTTGTTTTATTTGAAAATGAATTTTATTTTTACGGTGCAGTTACCACTGACCAGGCTGGCAAAAATACCAATATTCAAAGGAACGTATCAGCGATTCTGCATGCTGCATACTGTGTCGCCCAGGCCACACTTCAAATTACATGTACTTTACATTACTACGAGACATTTCGCAGAATAAAAGCATCCCGGGGTCACATTTCTCCTGTATTTCTCCCAATTTATGACAAATTTTCACACTTTCTCCCCTTTTCAAAACTTATTTCAGACGCCCTGAGACAAGAGTTGACCTTTCTTTCATAAAGTTTTAAAGGAAAAGTGGCTGTAAAATCTGCCGCATTGATTTTTCTGTAAATCATGTAACACATCAATCCCTATTGAGAGGCTGACTAACTGGGCAGGTGCAAAAAATAATTGAATCAATGAAAAGTGATCAATATCACTTCATGCCACAGTTTTACGCTAAATGATGAATTAACCTGTTGTTTTTTGTTTAAAAGTACAATGAAAATTACCTGACATAAATAAGCTGTTGCATCTTACTTATTATTTTGTTATTTTCATTCTTTAAATGCCACCAGAATATAAAAACCACAGCACTTGAATCTCACATTTTTGGGGGGTCGGACCCCACTTTGGTTTCAACATCCTGCCTATTTTTGATGTCTCAAGGTTGGTAGGTATGCCTTTATGTACGCTTCTAGTAATTATTACCACAGCAAAGGAGGAAGTCAGCATGTAGAAGAATAAGGTCCATATAGGGGAGGCGGATGGATGGTCGGGATAAACAAGCACAGGACTTTCATCCAGGAGACTGCTCCAGTAAGAAACCAGAAGTAAACGGTGAGTTATTTTAATTTTCTAATCTGGTTAATTGACGTCACGTAACAGAAGTTACAGAAGTAATGTTGTTATTTTTAACTCAAACCCACGATGTTCTCCTGAACCCAACCAAACTGTGAGTATTCACCAAAGGTCTGGTACGTCTGTCACTGATAAGCTGCAGCACTCACGCTGCTTTGTGAGTCACAAACAATCGACCTATTCAGTCATTTAGGTATGAGGATGTGTTTGTTCTATGGGCTGCAGACACAGTTTTCACCCCAGAAGCCAGAGATATGGTACGGTAGGTCGAGTATGTGTGTGTGTCTGTGTAAAGATCTGTGTTTGTGTTCATGCACATTGGCTAAAAAGGGGCGGGGAAATAGGAGGCGCATAACAGGAAAAGGCTGGTCGCAGGTTTTACTAATTTGCTGTATGGGGACAAACAAGTATGAAAATAAACTTGCTGACTCTGTTAACTGCTGCTACATTCAAATGTTTCTTCCACGTGCAAAGTGAAATGTGTTTGCTGTGTGGGAGGTGACGAGCAGTGTGAAGTTCTCATGTTGTTGTTTGTGTTGTCTGTTTCCCCACAAGCTCCTCTCTTCACGTCTATTATTTGGTTCAGGATGAGAAAATAAATGATTTTGAAGACATGGTTTCCAACATCATGAGAGAAAATAAACCCACAGACAGAAAAACGATGCTGTTGTTCAACACATCAGGGCTGTCTATTAATGTGAACCAGCTGTCATACCTACAGTACGTTGGTGTAGTTGCCTGGAAGACAGCTGTGACTTGTGCGATTCTCCAGAGTGTGATTTCAGTTAACTTGATTCAACCTTGAAATCCTCAATCACAGACCCAGTGTGTCTCTCAGTTTGGAGAAATTAGCCCTCGCTCACAGCTCTGCAAACAGAGCCAGAGTGAGTAAGGTCACTGATATTATTAGCAACTCATTGACATTTGGTTGCCATGACAAGAAACAGCAACAGAAACAGCTGAATCAACCAAACAACAAGTTAGCCAGTTAGCCAACAACAGAGGACAAAGACACATCGCTGAGGCTGGTTACTGCATGCATATAAATAACACAACCCCAATTAAATGGAAAATAAATGTACAATAGGAAACTGAACAAAGCTGCTGTTGCTCAAATATCAAGCAGATTTTGTTCCTGCATGAATTGTGCATGAGAAATAAAAGAGCTCTCTGTTGCTGCACCACCGTCAGGAGGAAGCAGTCGTACAAACATCAGCTGCAGAAATCTGGGTGGAGGTCAGCTGGAGTGAACAAAACGCTGCTTCACCTCAGTCTGTGAATAAAGCACAACTCAACTCCTCCAGCTGGACTGATGGTCCTGGGCAACTCCTGCAGAGTTTTAACAGCGTACAGATGTAAAGCACCTGTTAGCCTGCGAGGCAGCTGGATTCACGAGATCACGTGGGCATGCCAGACTTCAAGCTATGCTGCTGAACACACAGACGTTGAACCAATCAGCATCCTTTGAGAACCGGCTGGCAGCTGTGGGCGTGGTTTAGATGTGACGACCAGCGAGAGGAGGGACTGTTTCTTTGAAGACAACATGGCAGCTCCTCCAGAGGTTAGCATAGCATTTTAATAATTATTTCATTAAAAGAAGAACAAAGAACAAAGAAAAGTGTTTTCACACTTCTCTCCACTGACTTCAGTAAGACTGGTGGTAACACTGTCCTAGTGTTGGTCTAATTGGTTGAAGTTAGCCCCTGACAGACGAAGATAGACAGATGGTTGGTCCAATCATCTGACCGGTATTTTTAAAAACACCTGCCCGATACAGTTTCTATCGGCACTTCTCCAGATGTTTTTGTATAACAAACATCCGGCGGCATCAGGGTAAAGCAGCTGCTTTTCCTTGTATTCTTTGTACTTTAGTAGAAAATCCCATAAATCTAGAGACGTTACGGGATCCGGTATTAAAACCACCAACCTTCTGATTAGTGGACGACCCGTTCTATCTTCTGAGCCACAACCTCCCCCAATAGTTAAATAATGTATTGTTTTTAATGAGCATCCAAAAAAAGATTCCCAACTAGTTTCAGCTAGATACAACCAAAACCTGACTTCGACATTTACATTTACCTATTTTTAACAGGTAATTTTAACTCGAGCCAGTATTAATTAAAGTTTTCAGTCTCAGGAAACCAGACAGAGTCTAACAGATCTGGTCATCAGATACACATGACTTGGTTGTGAAATGTTCTGTTTGACTGTAAACGAAGATGAAATGTTGCTGAATTATTTAACAGATTTTGAGGATTTCCCACTTTGTGTCAGAGACACTGTACGTCACGAGCTCTGACTCGATGAAACTGGCTTGTTGACTCTGTTTTCTTCTGAATGTCAAGCTGAAAGTATTGTGACAAATAGCAGACACCCTCATTAAACTTCCTCGGCTGTCCCCTCCCTTTCTGTCTCTGAACGTCACAGACAAATAAAAACGTTCATCTTCATTCCTGTAACCTGCCCTTCTTCTCATCTTCCTCACATTCTGACCATCCTAAAGGACAAATAAGACCACACCCCCGTCTCACCCTCCCCTCCGTGTCTCCCCACCTCTTTCTTTTTTCACAGCTCATCAAACCTAATCACTCTGGCGGCTTCCAGTTTTGTTAAAGAATTACAGAGTGGTGGGGCTGTAAAAACCTCTCCCCCAGATGTTCAGTTCACATGACTAGAGAAAGACAGTGGTGCTTGTGGGGGTGACTGCGAGAGCGGCGCAGACTGGTACCAACTAATTAAAGAAAACTCCCAGAATCCACTGTTTTTTTTTTGTTGTTTTTTTTCCCTGGCTGGCTGAGGCAAAGCCATGTGACCCGTAAAAAGAATGAGACAAGTGACCCGTGAAAAACCCACAGGAAATAGAGTCTGTGAGGACGGAGAGAGAGAATGAGGGAGGGAGAGACAGACGGAGATGAGTGAAACGGGAGAAGAGAGGTACGACAGGTGGGTGGGTGTGAGACAGATAATGGGAAACTGAAGGAGGGAACGAGTGAGAGAGACGGAGAATTAACAGGACACAATAGTAATAATGTCGGGTCACGCCCCTGTGGGTGGAGATCTGTACAGAGGGATGAGAAAATGCACTGGAACAAGTAATGAGTTTGGTCTGGGCTTTATTACACTGGTGTCATGAGGTCGTGTGCTGCTGTGGTCAAGTGCTACTCTCTGTTTAACACTGACACACCGACAGAAAACTGCAGGTCTTTTATAATAAATCCAAATAAAAAGGGGAAATTAATTAAAAATATAGTTTGACATTAATAAGCAAAGCTGTTGTGTATTTTGAGTGTGCAGAGACAAACTGCATTTTATGTGTTAAGAGAGAAGTGAATTAAAAGATGCATTAAAATGTTGCCAGAGGTGTTAAAACACATTGTTTCCTCCAGTAGAAGTTCAGATACTTGTGTAAAAACAGACTCTGGTAAAAGTAGAAGTACTGATTCAACTTCTTTACTCCAGTAAAAGTAATCGAGTACAGGCTCTGAAATGTACTCAGAGTATCAGAGTAAAAAGTCTCCCTCTGAAGGACATTTGTGGTCAAAGCTACTGAAGCTCACGTCATATTAATATAATTCAAAGACTAAGTTAAAGGTAGAGTCAGTAGGATTTGTCCCAGCTGTTCCTGAACGCACCACAAAGATAGGTGATTGTTGAGTCTCATTCCCAGGACGTCAAACAGCCACATGTTGGGTTGGTAAAGCGTCCGAGCAGCAACAAAGTGAGAAAATAAGAAACTCTCTGCAGATACGAGACACTAACACGCCTTTTCTCCCCATTCCAGCCTCCCTCTCTGTCTGTTCACGTCTTTTACGTCTTTGTTTCGTCTCGCTGCGTCTGCCGTGCGTGATGTGCTCTTGAATGTTGGGAAATAAAAATAATCCATAATTCACCTCAAATGCATCAGAACTAAAGTAACGAGGCTGTTTTGAAGCTGTGAGGAGGAGAAAGTTCAGATATTTGTGTTCAGGTGTAGAGAGGGAAAGTCACAGAGAGACTCAAGTAAAGTACAGATACCTGAAAAATACAGTAACACTACAAGATATTTGTACTTCGTTACTTCCCACCTTTGAAAGTTACTTTAGGAGAGCTGTGGCAACAATACATCGGAGAAATCAAGTCAAGAGAGCGACGATTGTGATTCAAGTTTAAAAGAAAAGATACGTACAGAGGACGTTCGATATGAACGTCTTTATATTTCCTCACGTTTCCTTCTCACAGGACGAATACAGGCTACAAATTTGTCTCATCTTAATCCAAGTTTAGCGGCAGGAAACATTTTCTTTTTGCGCTCCATTGCTTCAGAAATGTGCAGCACGTATGAAAACTACCCGTCATCAGAGCTCTTTATGCAAATCAGATGAACTGCTGCTCATTTACATCTTCAGTATTAGTGTTTGTATTTATAAGTAAATACTAGATTTTTCATCCCTGATGGTAATTTGCAACAGGCGTAATAAATATTACCTGTAGGACTGCATCAATAATAACAAACATGGAATATTTATAATTAGAACTCAAATTACAACAAAACGACATGTAGAATATATTTAATGACTATTTATTCATGAAATAAGCCTCATTTGCAGGTTGTGTGTGTCTGGTTTGTAATAACTGACGGGAGATCATTGGTGATTTTATTCCAGTGTAAATCTGCCGTGTCTCTAATTTGTGCAGGAAACGTCCCGCTGCACGCCGACGATGACGTCCCCTGATGAAACTAATCTCCTGGGAATCAAACTCTAATTTCAGATGTAGTTTGTTTTTGGCCGTGTAATTTATTTATTTTGCTCTGAGAGATCTTCATCTGCCATGACGAGAGCAGCCAGCAGCAGAATCTACACACACTGAATCTGAATAAACATTTTAGTGTAAACTGGAGGTTTTTCTGCCATTTCTGAAAGTTGTCAAATATTTGCCTCGAATAATTTTATGAAGCGCCACAGGATTTTCAGTCAGGCACTGAGAGGTGACTCGTGAATTAAATGAGATCTGCACATAATTGCCTTGTTTAAATTGCATGTTATTTTGAATTTTACTGTCGTGTGTTACGCCCTTTGTGGCTTAACCAAGCTTCCCCAGATGACTCTGGAGCATGTTCAGTGCACTAAAAGCCCTTTAAAGGTCTGTAGAAACGCTTGTGTTTGAGGCTGTATGCTAATAAAATACCACTTATTCAGTCTGATTCAACGTTACTGCCCTCCTGGCCTAACACTTAGCCTCTAGCCATGCATCAGCATTCATAATGAGGCACACTAAGGCAACCGCTTGCTCGTCACAGCTAAGTGCCTGAGAATGCGCTGGGTCAGTTTTATTTTACTGCCCTTATGCTTTGTCCATCTGACAAATGCACAGAGGCGAGCAGGACTACATGCACACACATGGCATGAGAGAGTTACTCACACTCTTTATCACACTAGTGAGATCCTAATTTCATTTCTTTAACTTTAACTTTTAAACCTCACCGATACACGGCTGCTCGTAAAGCAAAACATTAGAAGAGCCGGACCAGGAGGGGTGATTCTCTTGGTGTCTTTATTGTTAAAACATTTGGACCCTAAAATAAAGAAAATTGCCTTTTCTCTTTTCCCTTCCCTAATCTCCATCTTTTCTTTTCTCTCCTTCCCTCTCCTTCCCTCTCCACCCATAAACAGCCAAAACATCATAAATTCACTCAGCTCTCCACAAATGAAGAGATAGCCTGCTGCTTCTGCTTACATTTGTTAAATATTAACAATGCTTTGGATCACATATCCAGAACTGCAGTAGCTGTAATTTTAGCACTCCCCTGGCAAACAAAAACACCTCCAGCTTTAGCTTCTTCACTCTGAAAGCATAAAACAACCAGTAAAGAGCAGCAGCAGCCAAATGTTGGTGATTTAAATGAAGAACTAACAGAACACCTGCTGAGGAGATGCAGGATCCTGTCGTCTTTCTTCGAACGCTCTCATGCTTTAGCTTTTCTAGATAATTATCCAGCACGAAGTCTTCAGGAGCCTTAAGAACCGGGACCCGAGTCAGACCAGAGGCCGGCTTCACAAAGATGTGTAATACTGGTCTGCATCGTCAGGCCCGTCTTAACTTTGCTCTTAGATTCCTCTAATGCAAGTTAGTGTAGTGACAGTACAGACGGATGTTTCTGAATCCTAAAAAGTTAGCCAACCTACCCCGAGCTGACTCTGAACTAAGAGCCATGTTTCCATGGGAACAATCGTTGCTGACCAGGGCCACCAGAACAACATCATTTGTGGTTTGCTAACAATTTGTGGCGGAGCGAGTAATTAGGAGGGAATGGTCGGTAGAGACCAGATTAACAGTTTACAGCAGTGAGGACTTTGTAAAGAAACGCTGCTGATCCCGACTGAAGACTGAGGATCCATCGTTTGCAACAAACTCTTCCTCCTCCTCACAGATCTGCTGCAAGTGTCATTGTCTCCACATTTGTTGGATGGTGGGAAACATATTTCTGTGCAGCTCTAACACGAGACCACATCTGTTCATTCTCTATCGTGCTCCTCGAAGGTAGATGCAAATATCAGTTGTTAAAAAAAGTTTTAGATTGGTAATTAAAACTACTGAATAATAGAGCACCAAAAGCACTGAGGTAGAAATGACTCATTAAAAATGTATCTGATTAATCAGGGACTCCTCAGATCCAATAAAACACAACAGGACACAACGTTACACTGAACATGTCAGGTGATCGTGTCACACAATGTGAGTAAAGAAAGTTATGAAGGCACAAAGCATTTCACTCCCAACTGCAATCAAACCTCCTCAGCTCCCTAATCACTGCAGTCTATAACCAACTCACAAACACACACACACACACACAGTCACACACATACAGACACACACCGAGCTCACAGAAACATAAGCTACCGAGGCTATTTGTCAAACTGGTTTTCGCACATTTGTCATTTATGCATCTTCGCCAATTCATCACTCCTGCTGTACTTTACACTTCAGCTGCTCTCAAATATGCCAAGGTTGTTACACACTGGAGCTATTCTTCATCTGTGAATACTGTTTAGTCTGCAGCCGCCCCCCCCCCCTCCCACACACACACACACACACACACACACACACACACACACACACACACACACACACGCACACACACACACATTAACACTCGGGGGCTTCTCTGCATCAACGCGGCTTTCACCTGAAAAGCTCCTCTATATAACATCTCACAAAGTACTGTACTGTTACACATACTGTATGTGCTGAACTCCAGAATGTGTGTGTGTGTGTGTGTGTGTGTGTGTGTGTGTGTGGATTTGTGCGCCCACTGAACAAACGTGGGTTTCTGGATGCATCTGTGTGTGAAGGTGTGGGTGTGTGTCTGTCTCTCTGTGCATAACAGTGGAACAGAAGAGCTGCCATCTGGTAAAGCCCCCCACCTGCTCGTACTTTGGTGGTCCTCCACTCTGTTTGTGTGTGTGTGTGTGTGTGTGCGTGTGTCTGTGTGTGTCTCTCTGTGTGTGTGTGTGTGTGTGTGTGACAGAGAAAGAGAGAGAGAGAGAGAGAGAGAGAGGGAGAGAGGTAGGTAGCATCTTGGTGGTCCCCCTAATTCCCTGGATCTGCCTTGGTCTGTTTGAGCAGAGGCATGTGTGTGCATGTGAGCCTGCTGACACGCCCGTGTGCGACTAGCCGCAGAAAACTTAACGCAACGACTTATTCTGTAAATTGGAGACAGTTCCATCACTGCCTGACCTCACATTTCCCAGCATGCAACAGTCACCAACCACGTCACATTGCAATTTGGCACGGAGAAGGTTTACGGTCACCGCATGTTCTTTTGCACTGAGCTTAACACCCTGTACAGAACACAGCGGCCATTTTCCTCTTATGTCACGTTCAGGTTGAGAACCTTAAATGCTGACAAATTATTATCATTTCAAAGCTTCCCAATTTACCAGCAACGGAAAAGATGATGGATGGTGAAAACCTGAGGGGCATTCGGCCATCTTTCAAGGTAAAAACTCATATTTGAGAACCCCTCAGCTAATGTTAGCATTCAAACACTTAAAATTACAGCCTAATTACATCCTGTGCGTTTCCTATTTTGTATCATGTAACGTGCCAAATGCAATGTTAGCTCATAAGTGGTTAAATGCTAAAGTTAGCTGTTGTCTAACGGAAGCTAACGGGTTATCGATATCGATGCCGATATCATGCAGTTAAAAATTCTGATTTTGCAAAGATTCCTCAAATGTGGTTATCAAACACTTGTGGCAGACACGTGTTATTTTACAGCTTAACAATAAACTATATTGTCTAAAATGACACCACTGCACTGAAACAGTAAACTTAGGGGTGGCCTAGACAAGATCAGGCAGGTGGTTTTAATGTTGTGGCTGATCTGTGTTTGAATCTTAACATGTCATGAATCATACAAGCCATACCAGCGACTCTGTGGCTGTCACGACGCTAACATGCTGATGTTCAGCAGGTAAAATGTTTAAATCTTTGCATTTTAGCGCTGTGACCTTTGCTAATTAGCACTAAACATTAAGTACAGCAGAGGCTGATGGGATTTTGACCTAATAATGGCGCTTGATGGAAAGTCAACAAAGTGATTACAATTCATCCTGAGGAGGAACGTCACGGCAAAATGTCACGGCGATCCATCCAATAGGAGTTGAGATATTCCAGCCTGGAACAAAGCGGTGGACAGAGAGATGTCGCCAGTAGCAAAGCTAAAAAAGTAGATTTAAGTTTCTAATTGACTTTTTGATGGATAAAATTAAATTATAGTTTACAATCTGGTGAATTTGTCACTGAAGATCAAATCAGTTGATCAGATTTGCTGCTGTTGTCTCGTCTGCTGTGTTCTGAACTGCACTTTATACATAAAATTGACTTGACTAAATAAGTCAGTGCATGTGTCCCTTCTTTTAAACGCTACATTTCTCAGTGTAGAATGGGTCCAGTTTTTTTTTTTCCTTTTCACAGGTTGACAAGTGATCTCAGTAAAGTGCAGTGAAACAAGCCGCAGCAGTGACACTACAGCACTATAAATGCCACCGCAGCCAGTCTGGCTCTCAGTTGGACGGGGATGCCGAACGGTGAGCCGTTAAAACAACCTGCCCATCTCCTCCTAATGGTATGTTTGTACTGACCCTCTCCTTGACCCGTTACTGTTAACCACCAACACACGAGGCGGCATTCAGCGGCAGCATCTGGTATTTTCTCCATCTTTTTCCACCTGTACTGTTGTGTGTTCTCCTTCACACAAGTCCAATTTCCCTCCAGAGAGATAATGGGCTCTCTGATGAGGCAGGGCACCGCTCACACTCTTTCTCTCCACTGCTCATCATTCTGTCACTGCTTCTTTATCCACCATTCATTTCTTTCTCTGGCCATTTCTCTGGCCATCACCTACATTCATTTTACTGACAGTTCGGGGCAGACATGAATCATAAAAAAATATAAATTCAAAGTATGCAGCATAATACTGTCAAGGTGTTAGCAAAGGATGTGTTGAAATTTATAAAGGACTGCTCTGCACACTGAGGTAAGCATCTAATAATGAAGCCAAGCTTTTGGTCACCAGACCGTCAATCACAACAACTGAGGACCAGCAGGAGATGATTTAGTTTCCACAGGTTTTTTTTTTTTTCTTTTTTTTTTTTTTTACATTTTACAGCATTTTAGCAGTAATTCATAAATACATTCATACACTGATGGCGGTGGCTGCCATGCAAGGTGCCGACCAGCACGTCAGGAGCAGTTTGGGGTTCAGTATGTTGCCCAAGGACACTTCGGCATGCAGACCAGGAGAATCGGAACAGCGACCTTCCGATAACAAGACGCTGGCTCTACTCCTGAGCCACAGCCGCCTGTACAGTATGTATCTGTCATGTAATGGTATTTTATGGTCTATTAAGGTCTTAAAAACACCAAGTATTGGACACATAAAGTGTTGGCCTAGATTAAAAGTCCAAGAGTCACCAAAGTTACAATTCATCCTGAGGGGACCATGAATGTTTGTTCACCAGCAGGCTTAACATTATTCTGAAGGTGTTGTTTCCATTAGCGTACCGTCTACATACAAACTGTTCCTGATGTCTTCTTGTTCTGTTGCTTTCCCCTGACTGACCCTGAACCTGTAACAGATGACTCATATTTGTTTTGCCTACTACTTCCCAGTTTCTCTCCCTCTCTGCGTTAATCTTCTCATCCTTATCTTTCGATCACATTCTCCCTTCTCTTTCTTTTTGTTCTGCTCAGTCTCATTTCGCCCTCCCCCTCCTCTTCACCTCCCCATTATCTTCCTCGGTGACCCCAGAGGTCTGTGCGCTGAGCTAACTTGTCATGAATCATTTGGTCAGCGGCTGCTGAACATCCTCTCTCTTCCTGTGTATCTCGCTCTCGTGATCACCCTGCCTCTCTTTTTTCTCTCCATCCATCTCTCTCTCGTTCTCCCCCCTCTGATCTCTGTGTAAGCCTCTCTCACCCACGGCCGCCCTCTGCATTTGTTTTCCCTTCTCTCTCTCTTTATGATGTCATCTATCTCTTTTACCCCCCTTTTGTTTTTCTTGGTTATGTTTTTGACTGCGGGACAACGATGGGCATCATTTATGACACCATAACACTTAGAGACAGGAAGTATACCATAACCACATAAACACTGTTCAGCCATAAAAGAAAATCCTTTTCTATTGCAGCAGAGTGGAGATTATGGAGGATGGCACAACAAAGAATCGCATCACATAAGCAGCACAAAATGATGACATCAGACAGAGCATTTATTGGGCTGTTTGTCTGAGCTGCACATTAATCTGACCTGCGCTTTGTGTCGGAGGAATCGTTACTGACAGGCTAAAGTGACGGTTAATGAAAGAAGCAACCAGTCATTACAGGCCTGTCTGACAGTTGGCCATTTTCATTTAGCATTTCAAAACATACACAACCAGCAAATGGAAGCGGTTTCAATTTTTTATCTAACTGGTTCTTAATTGTTTGTTTTGCATTTAAAGCGGCTGTCGGACGGACTGTAGATTGACTTTGAAGGTCTGGAGGACGAGGTGTTTGATGAGCAGGAGAAATGCTTTTACCTCCGGCTCCAAAAAACAATATCAACTTCGATGCGTAAGGTTGCTCATATGTGTAGTGCTTTCTACATACATCACGCTTGTCTGGGTGGTCGGCCACATTACAGTCCTTCACCACCGTCGTTTTGCTGTTTTAAAAATCAACACTTTGTCAGACGACAGATGCTTCGATTGTAAACTCCTGCAGGCGTCATGGTGCAGCAGCAGGGCAGCAGCAGAGTAACAGGAGTCACATTACACTTATGTGACCGGAGTAAGGAGAGCTGACTGACAAGACAATGGTGGAGGATTTGTTGTCGAAGCGAAAAAGCAAAAGTGCCCATCTGGCAATATGTCAGATCTAAACCCAACGCTAACAGGGAACCTGATAACGTTCGGAGGTGTGCAGCCTGTCGCCCGCAGCTCTTCATCCAACAGCTTCTTGTTGACTAGCCTACTTCAAAATAAAAGTCAACTTGTATTTCACCAGATAAATGCTTTTAATGTGAAGCTGCAGCTGTAGGAAATGTTCGGCTGGCATTAGCAGTAGTTATTAGCACAGCACTTTACAGATAGTGAGCAGCTTTTCTCGTAAAAAGCTTGTTACTGACTATTATCAATGTTTTTAAGCTTATTAGCTGGTTGGAAAATTTCCCCACTGAGGCAACCCTAATGTACGTATGTGTAAAAAATGTGGTTTTAATTGCTTTAACTTAAATATTAGTCTCCTCTGTGACTATGTGATCCTGCAGTATGACTCATGATAAATGCATGATGTTTTCCCTTATATTGTTACAAGTTTAAGCAGAGATAGTAACTCATCCTTTGTGATTGATAAGAGAGCTACTCACAACACAGCAGTGTTTCTAGGATGATACTCAGCTGTGGCTAAAAATGTAGTTAAAGAAACACTTTCTGGTTTCACGATCATCTTTCTACCTTGTTGAAAAATATTACTTCCTACTTTTTTCTTGTAACCTTTCTCTATTTGTTTGACTAAACCTTAGAAGTCATTTTAATCTCATCAGGTCTGGTTTTAATATCTATTATTCTGGTTATTCTCAAATATGTGCTGTGTGTTTCTCCCTCAATCTTAAAAACCTCCTTTCTTAAATTTCCTTATCTGTCCCTTCAGTTTTCTTCAACTTTTGTTTATTTTATCTGCCATCATCATCAGTTTTACATTGTTTCCTTCAGCAGTCGGTTTATTGTATGCATTTCTTTTTCGCTGCTGCTGAATAAGTTTTAGATAAAACAAACGAATGCCTTCTTGTGAGATTCTGAACGTCTGATAGCAGCAGAATTACCACAAAAGCAAGTCATTGCCCAAACGTTGAGTGAGACGCTGCGGCAGTTCAATCTGTGGTGCTGATTAATGTATCATCATACATCTCTGAGCTATACAATGGCTTTTGAATGGGCTTTATTTTGAAGAGCTAAAGCTAGTTAAAAACACATCTGCTGGATGATGGTGTGATGATGATGATTATGATGATGATGATGATGATATCTGGCTCCACTTTCTTCTGTGCTGGTATATTTGTCTTGTTTCTGCAGCACAATCATCAGTAACAACATATAACTGCAGTGAATTCGACAGCACAAACACTTCGAGGTAATTCAAAACAACAACACAGATCTCAGGATCTAGTGTCATCTACACTCCCTGTGTAGTGAGGGAGGACTCCACTGAAGACGAGGCAGAGATCAGACATTTAACGTTTTTATATTTCTATATTCTATGTTTTCAAATGGGAAACACTCCTTGATGTCTAAAACATTTTACAAATCTGTCCATCGAAAAGGTCGAAACTAGTTCAAGTTTAAAACTCGTGCAGATTTTATCAGCCAATTAAGTTTTTACAAGAAAAGTGAGGAGCTGAGGTCGAGTGGAGGCTGATTCACTCACACCGGTACTTCAAGAGGACCTGAGCGCCTTAAAACAGGGGAGTGGGGGGGGGGGGGGGGGGGGGTGCATCACCATCACTGCCAACATCTTGGTTCTCCAGGTAGACTGCAACTGCTGCCAACCTGGAGGCAGAGGAACAGTTCACCCAGTGAAAATCCGGTCATCATCTCCTCCCTCCATGCTGATGGAAAGTCAGGTTAAAATAGAAAAAGAAAAACACAAAATGGCTCCATACAGCCCATCTGGTGTAATCCAAGTCTTCAGAAGCCCTGAGATCCCAGATTGATTTGAAAGGACGTTATTTTGTACCCCTGATGCAGGCTCGAGCTCATGTACCTTCCTCAGGAGGGTGTGTGCTTTAAGCTTAATGGCTACAGTGAAGATTTGACTTTGAAAGGTGTCAATAACGTCTTTTCAAACCGATTTAGGATCTCGAGGCTTCAGAGATTTGGAATACACTGGACAAGCCGTATGGAGACATTTCATGTTTTGTAGTCCACAAAACATTTCCAGACTACAAAACTTCACACAAGTTTCAGCATAGGGTGAGGTTATAATGACTAGATTTTCATTTTTGGGTGAATTGTTCCTTTAGTGATGCATCATGTTTCAGATACTGCAGATGACCTGATGTCTGTTCAGTTCAGTTACAACTTCTGTTTCCGCAAAACAAGAAGACACTGGATTTACAGGAGAAGAGCCACCAGGCTGCATTAAAACCAGTGTAACTTTAGTATGACTGAGCCTGTGGATGTTCAGATAACATGAAGCCTTCCTCTTACTCCTGGACCCTTTTTTCTATATTGCCTATTTTTTAATTGGTTTTCACCTACTTAAGCAAAGAAATATTCTATTTTCTGCACCATGAATTTGGTACAGCCAGTCATACTGAGCAGCTCCTCTTCACCTTTAGCTTCAGGGCGAACGCACACAGTCATATCAGGACACCAAGGAAGAAGAGATTTGTTTATCCTTCAAATTCATCATATCTTTCATACTTGGACCTTAAAAAGGTAAAATAATATCTCCACTGTGTTTCCTCCTGGCCAGCAGCGGGACTGTGATTGGTCAGCATGGACTTGCTGTGTTTATTGTAGAGCTGGTAGTCAGAGTTAACCAGCCATGGGCAGCTGCTGTCAGACTCTGTGTGTCTCTGCTGGACAAACAGGGAGTCTGCTGGAGTTTGACTGTCAATAGAGGCCAATTACGTCCCTTTGAGAGAGTCTGTGTGGATACCTGTGTTGTAGCTGAGCTAGCAGCTCTACAACAAGAGCCTGTCTGGTGTCTGACATCTGTGGGGAAGCATCAGTTCTTGGCCTGCTGTTTATTTTTGTTAACATTATTGTTTGTTAATGCAGCGCAGTTATCAGCAGGCCCACGTGTTGTGTTCACTGCTGCTGCAGAGGAATACATCTCATTCCTGAACATTGTGTTTTGCAACTATTACACATGTGTGAGGGGCAAAAACGCTATGGTTAGCCACTGTCCTGCTTGTTAGGGCAGAAATACAATTGCACTGTTCATGCAAATGACAACGCCAAGCTTAGCTGGCGCAAAGGCACTTCACTGGTGAACATACTCAACGTGCACTCTTCAGCACTGGTGAAGGTCACAAACGTCAGTCCTTCAGGGGGCGATGTAGAGCTAATCAGAGTCAACAAAAGTCTGTGGAGGAAGGTATACTACCGTACATCCTCCACAGACGGATTAAAAAAAAATAGACAAGGACAGAAATGAAGACAAGTGTCATAAATAAGCCGATGCATACACACGTGCAGGTAGAGCTTCGTAAAACTGGTCTGCTGTGGTTGTTTTGAGCAGAACGCTCAGATTGCAGCCAATGCGTCTGTTGTGTCACGATTATCAGGTGTTACCTTCCAGAACAATACGAGGAATCATTCTCACTGGTCAGTCAGATTTAATTTTTTTAGTAACCAGACACCAACTGTCATCAGAAATCTCTCCCGGTAAACAAACTACAAGACATTTTTAATGCGTCTTTATGACCTACACAAGCAGATGAGATCATCAATGAGGAGATTGGTTATTTCTCTCGGATTCCCACTTTTCCAGCTTAGATAAGTCATAAAATTCATAATATTTTTTACAGTGGTGAGCTGAGGATGAATTGAGGAGTCTCACAGCCTGAAGAAAGAAGCTGCTCCCTTTCAAAACAAAAGATCAAGATCTTCAGACGTGAGGCGCTGGCGCTCAGACTGCTTTTGTCAACAGGGGCCAAATAAATTAAAGTTTCTGTAACTGCTTTAATTAACCAAAACTGTTGTAACTTAACTTGTAGGAATCCATCGCTCAGAGTAAGAAGTATGTGTACAAAATGGATGGAATGCATTTTATCTCCCTGCTATGCAGAGGACTGTGGTCAAGGCAGCTGAGCCTATTAGCCTTCCTGAAATACAACAGTGAAGCTCTGCCAGAAAGAACTGGCGAAGTAAGACCAGATGAGGACTAATGAACTGGATCTCACTACCTCTAATATTATCATACATTCACAGTAACCTACTTCTCCAATTGTATGCATGAGATGTTTGTTACTGATTCACAGTGGAGAGCAACATAGTCGGTCTAAAAACTGATTGTTGTGGTTTACCCAGTAAAGGCCCACTGTGACAGTTAATACTCATTTTTAACATGGTGGCAAGTTCCTCATCTGTAAATGTATTTTTGTAATTTTGACCTTCATCAGATAAACAGCAAACTGCACCGGCACATTTTACTGCCCCCGTTTAAGCCTTCAGTTATTTATTTGGAAGCACAATTTAGTCTAAATAGGCTCATTTAATAGATTTTACAATAAGTTCTTGAAGATAAAAGCCCTTCAGTAGAGAAAGTATTATTTTTCTATCTAACCTGAAGTTAATGTGTAAAAGAAAATGTTGGGATTATGCAGCTGTGTCCTCTCTGTGAACTGCTGTGCTTATGTGTAAAGAGACACCTCAAACCTAACAAGTCTGAGGCATTTTCTTGAATTCACAACACATTAAACAAACAGTGTGGGCTGCAGCTTTAGTCAACATTTGTAAAGGCAGGATGTTGTTTAAGAGAAACAACCTCGGCTGTGGCACAAACCCCGAGCTCATAATGTTCAGCCTGGCTGCATCAAAGCGGCAGGAGGAGGGCTGCATTTGTTTCTGTGCTGTTTGTCGACGCATGCTGAGGTCTGATACCAAATTCAACGTTTCCAGAGTGATTTGAATGGTAAGTGGAATAACTCCAAGGGTAAGGGAGTAGTATGATGCACAACCCAGAGATGGCTTCTGGGGAAGTGAGCTTGTTCCTGGGAAGCACCAGAGCAGATATAAGAGACCTCACCATGTGTTTACACAGCGGTCTGCGCACCTCAGTAAAAAATCTCTCCCTCTCCATCTCTGTCCCCCTCGGCCTCTGGATGTGCCGACGTCCATCAAAGAGAACCGTCGAGGCTGTAACAGATTTTCCGCTCCGTCTTTTTCTGCCCCCTTTCAGATCAACGGGTGTCGTGTCTAGGAGACAGTTTGTCAACAAACACAGATGGTGAGAAGAGAGCGATGGGGCAGAACAAGGAGACGTACTGGTTTAAAAAGTAAGGGAGGAAGAAAAGGCAGAAGAGAAGGCAGATGAGTGCAGAAAGGAAGAAGAAAATCCAATTATATTTTGAGGAATAAAGAATCAATAACTTAAAAAAAAAAAAGTCAGGTCCAATCACCAGGAAAAAGTGTTGGTTAGTTAGTGTTGCAGTTAACGAAAGACAGATACGGTTTCTTTTTTTCAAATTTCAAATTAGTATTTTTCATTCTGCATTGACATTTCCACAAAACATGTCATATCACCTTCATATTACATGTTTATTACGTGACTTTCATGTCAGGAGGTGACGGGGATGGTGGCAGAGTTGCAGACGAGAAGGCTGTCAAGCCAATGACTGCAGTTTGGGACTACATTTCAACATTTTAAAGCATGAAAGCGCTGAATATTTTTAAGGGCACCTCGGGACAATAATCAGCCTGTCTGCAGCCATTTTTTTTTTCTAAAGACAAAGCCGGTTGTTTTAAATGGGACCTCACAACATCTCCAGCCATGTTTATGACAACCAAAACAGGTATTTTCAGCCAAAACAAGATATTTTCCTCATTTTAAGGGTTTTTGTGTCTAAAACTAACCAAAGCATCACATGTCTATGAGCTGACTTTCATGTCAGCAGGTGGAGTTACAGTCAGATGAAAGGGCTGCTAAGCCAGAGACATCACTGGGTATTTTTAGAGGAGACCGTGGGGCCTTTTCCAACCATTGGTGACACAACCAGGTATTTTAAGCCAAAACATGATGTTTTCCTAACTCTCACCAAGGGTTTTTTTTTGTGCCTGAACCTAACCAGACCATAAAGACAGCGTTCTCACTAATGAAATTGAAAATTAAACCCAAAGAAACATAAAGTTATAAACAAAAAGAAATGTAAAGTTTAAAGATATCCGTGATTTATTCTGGTGATTGGGTTCAGATGTGAAGGACATGGAGGAGAAAGAAACAAGGACTATACTGTAGCAGGAAAAAGGAAATTTTAATGAATTGAAGGAAAGAAGGAGAGTCAAAATATAGAAAAGAGAGCAGATGTGTGGAGGCTGTAAACTTATTTTCAGACTGAGTCGAGGGAGTTCACAGATGATTTACTGGACTGAAGCTTCCCTTCAGGCCACGGCACAAAATCATTCGGCTTTAGTCATATCCCTCCACACTAACCCTCATCAAACTCAGCACTTAAACCCTTTTGACAAAGGCTAAAAGCAGCATGTTGATTTTTAAAAAGTGTTTATGGCAAAATCAACCTTTTACTTTGCAAATTAGCAGCAGAAATTAAGTTAAACCCACTGAATATCTGACGTTTCTGAACTTTGCAGATAAGAAGTTATCTCTGAGGTTTTTGGGTCCATTTAAAGCAATAAATTAAAACCACAGAACTAAGAGGGAAAAGATTTGGCCTTATCAAAATGTTAAATCTGGAGCTGATGAATAGATGTCGAGGTGCTTGTTCCTGGAAATGAGAAAGGACATCAGCCAACAGTTTTCTGATAATTTTCTGGTGTTTGATCTTTAGTCAAAAGCTGCTGAAAATAATCTTCAAACCGCAGCGATAACATATAATCTCTGAACGCCTATTGGCCTCAAAGAAATATTCAATGGGTGACAGCTGCACATACTCGAGGTTTTAACAAACTTTTAGCAGACTTTAACCACCAGCTAATGGAGTTGTGAATACATACTACAATGTGAACACAAGCTACACCATCTGTAAATCTGGGCTGCCATGTTCAAGATGGGCTTTTGACCAAACTGTGTTTAAAAATAGTCTTTTGATACTCACAACATAGTTTGATAAGTTTTTTGTGTGAAAAGAAACTAATGATTCTGGACAAGAATGAGTTTTGGTGCCAAGCTTAGTCAAAAGACTGGAAACAGAGGATAACTACCTACCACCACTTCTAAAGCTTATTAATCAACACATGATATCTGGGTCACTTATTTTATCCAAAAAACTAAGTCAAAAATCTTCAACTTGCCTCCAAGACAGCGATCGTGCATGCAGATGCAGCGGTTAGCAGCTCCTTCAAACTTCACTTCGGACTTTGAAACGATCACTGCCAACGGCATTTTTCAACAATCCAACCTGACCAACCGGAGCACCCGAGGGAAGAGTTAGCTCCTGGCTAACGTCTAGCTGCAGCGGGATGAGGAGAGGTGGACTATCATCACTATATTACTGCTGCTGTTTACAATTCCTCGACGCAAATTCAAAAAAATGCAGAATTATGTCCTTGGTATATATGCTTTTATGTATATACAGTATGTATATAAATAACTTTATATTTGTTACGCAACACAGATTAATAATGAGATTGACACTTCTTGCTTACCTTAGTAAAAAGACTGGAAACAGCAATGAAGCACTTATTAATTAACACGTTATATCTCGTTCATTTAATCCATTCAAAGAAACTTAGCAAATTAACTTCATTTTGCCAGACTGTTGTTTAAGTTGCCAGGCAACCAGCAGAGACTCCAGGAAGTTCCTCAGCCTGGCCAAGAAACGATCAGGCACACCTCCCAGAAAATATCTAATGGATGTGTTTTTATCCCTGTGAACTATTCCCATGATGTATTCATCCCTCCAAGTCTTATGTTGTATACATTATGTTATTCAGTAGCTGACAGCACTATAGAAAGATGCATGTTGTGGACAGTGGTGACCCTAAAAAGACCTACAGAAAGATATATACAGGATGTATGCATGATGGGGAGTACAACGAACCATTCCTGTCAGATTTCACGCTCAGTGGTTTTTACTTTTCACTGGACTGTTGGACTCTAGATCAATAACGAGAAACTGGTTGCAACTGATTTTCCAAATTGCCTTTTTTACCCTTGACCGCTCAAGTGGATAGTTAGTCCTGTAGGCTAACATATGGGCTCTGAGTTTATCGTCTATGAGCATCGGAAAGATCAGTTAAATATAAAACTACCGCCGGGGAAAAGACAGAGCTGCAAAGTCTGACCTATGACAGCAAGAGCTTCCGTCTAAGCCAGAAGGTGAATACACAGATTCTGTAGTGACATTTCTATGATTGAATCAGGCTTTACGTCAGTTTAAGTATTACACAGGAGCTTATGTAACTATCCTTTGTTCTGGACTATTAAACTGGAGTGAATGCTTATACACATTTTTTCATTTCCGCTAACAAGGATGCCAGTTTCTGAAGGTGTGGGTGTGTGTGCGTTAGTTTGGTATATGGGTTATCAAATGGGCGCCTCCCATCACAGATGTTTCCTTAAATTGAACCCACGGCACCTCCAGAAGGCTCAGCAGCAAATTCTGAGAAAAAAAACAGAACTGTATCGCTGCCATTTAACTGCACCGACACTGTAGCAACAACCGGACATACACTATGTTAATTATGTCTAATTACTTTTATATGGGGGGATGTGGTGCTATAATGTGTGTAACCCTCTTCAAACACTTTTAATCTCAATAAGTGTCCCTATATAGGCTTAAAGGTTTAAAAGTTATGGTCACCTTGAATTCTTGTTGAAAAAATAAGAAAATATCAAATGAAATGTCCACAGAAGGACATGAAACCACTCCTGTGGCATTTTTAAATTGATTACTTTGTGATCTTTATGTTTGAATTCACTTTCATTTGTCACTCACACTGTCAACAACAACAACAACCAGAGGCTGTGTATTTTTTGTTGTATTGTACACAAATCACAGGTGTGGTTTTATTGCATGAAGTGCACAGACACATTTTGCTTGTTGTAGTCTGTCTCTGTTCAAATGAAAGTCTGTTGCCCACGTGTGAATATGCTGGGGTTGCAGCGATATCCTCAGACATACCTCCTGTATAAGTAACGTTAGCCTAATGTCCGCCCACAATTCAAAGCATGGGAGCAACGTGCAACATAACTTTATTGTCCAGCTGAGGCCGGACAATCAACATGAGCTGCAGACTCTCGATTATGATCTGTCTCTGCATCGATGCAGAATCTTCCACGTCCACATCGCGATGCATCTTATAATCGAGAAATTTCCACAGCTCTAGTGACACTAGTTGCTGCACAACTTGTCTTTGACTTGTCTGTCCTTCTATGCAACTAATGCTCACACCTTAAAGGAATAGTTCAAACTTTTTGAGAAAAACCTATTTGCTTTCCTGTTGAAAGTTAGATGAGAAGATCGACATCACTCTCACAAATATCAGTGAATATACGACTAAAGCTGGCTGTGAGTGTGATAAAGACTGAAAACAGGTGAGAACCACGAGCCTGGCTTTGTCTGTAGGTACTGAAGGTGCAAAACAATTTCTTGGCCGGGAGTAAAGACGTCACTGAAGTCTTGACTGGTTGTTTGGAAACCTCACAGTGAAAATTAACCTCCAGGTCTTTACGATAACCTGGGCTAACAGGCTGCTGGCTGTAGCCATATAGTTACTGCACAAATATGTAAGTAAATAAGTGAACTTTCTGTAAAAAAACGAATCTAAACCAAAGAACTGCTTCAAGTGGAAGCAGCTAATGTGTGAGAAAGAGATTTGAGGCAAGCAGGGTGTGTGATGTTTGAAGTGAAAAGAAGCTCTAGCGAGGATAAATTAGACAAATGTACAAGGATTTGTTTCAAACAGAAGGAATACATGTGATGTGTCTACTCTTTGTGATTTGGGTTCATGTATTTGATGTGTTTTGATATAAAAACTTACTTTAAAGTTTACATCCCCAAAGACAACCTACATGTTTTTCTTTTTACAAGCCAGCCTGTACATGCAAGAGCGAGAACTTTAACAATTCACCATGGGAGGCATAAATCAAAACTGTGCAGCAGCTGAGAGAGAGAGTGTGGGTGTTGTGTGTTGTTGGGCTGATACCAAGAGACAAATGACAAAGAGTGAGACGGAGAGAGACGGGGTCAAAACAACAGGACAGGATTTGTCCCGTAGACAGAAAAGACAGAGAGCTCGACAGACGGACTGACAGGAGCAGGAGAGTCAAGGGGTTTGGAAGCTGAACAGGCAAAAATGAGCAATCTATCTGCTCTGCAACAGCTGTTTAACATCTGCTGCGTGCCAATCAGAGCACTGGGAACACCAGGGCAGTCGAGAGAAAGTGGGAGAAGAGAAGAAGAAGAATGCTTGAAGTTGCTTGATGAGAATGTGAGTGGGATGGAGAGCTGAAGAGAGATGGAGAAGACACGCAGTAGAGGAGAGGAAGGGAGAGACAGATTTAGAGAAGGGGGAGAGGGAAGGAGGTGAAACTGTGAATGAGAAGAGAGAGAGAAACATTATTGAGAGAGTCGCAAAGGGGCAGAGAGAAGACTTAAGATGAGAGAGAGATGAGAGAGGATAAGTCTCCAGAGCAGTAAACTTAATTAAAGATTTTTTTCTTTTTTTTTCCAGCAGACTGACGTTGAACACTTTGGCGAATGAGAGGAGAGGAGCAGAGGAGCGAAGTGAGGGGGAATGGGCAGGAGGCCCAGACAGATAAAAAAAGTAAGAAAAAGGGAGATAGAGAGCCAAAAAAAGTTTAAAAGACTAAAAAAGTGTAGGTGAAAAGTGAGCGTGCACCTCTGTGGATTAAAGAAACAACATGCACACACCCAGAGAGCGTATGATGTTATGTTCACGTCTGGTTCAAGATGACGAGGAGTGCAGAGCTGCAGCATAAGTGACAAGAATGAACTATTTCGAGAGAACAGCCCCAAAAATAAACACAGCTGACACAGGTACACGCTCCTTATCACTGAGCTACTGAAGATGAAACTTTCTGAGTTAACTGAATAATCACACTTAAGTTTACTGTAAGCAGACACTTGACTCATGTCATTCTCAAGTCCAGTCTTACCTGCAGTATCTGGTCTTTATAAAGAGAAAAAACAAGGTGTATTAACTGTCTAATAAAGATCATTTTTGCCACTTT
This sequence comes from Pagrus major, assembly GCF_040436345.1. Classification (NCBI taxonomy): domain Eukaryota; kingdom Metazoa; phylum Chordata; class Actinopteri; order Spariformes; family Sparidae; genus Pagrus; species Pagrus major. The sequence goes on along the minus strand of NC_133220.1, from coordinate 1,328,013 downwards.
AACTCGGAAAGGCCGGAGATATATTTGCTTTTGAACTACCTGTTCACGTAGACAACCAGCTGCGTGGTGAACGTAGTTGATCACATATTTGCCAGTAAACTACACGTGTTACTGGGGACACCACAAGATGCCGCACCTCGAAACTTTCCCCCATTGTTGTCACTGCTGCTGCTGACGTGCTGACTGACCCCTAACCCTGCCACATCTCCATACAGGTCCTACACTGCCCCCACTGTTCATTGCATCCTGAAGACACGTAGCGCTCATTTCTGAGGTTGTGCACAACAAACGCTTTCCGACAACTTTTCATGTTGTTTATAAGATTTAAAACATGTAGGATTTAGGGGCAGAAATTGTAATATAATATCCATAATGATGGTTTTATTACTGTATAATCACCTGCTAACTAAGAGTCCAGGAGTCCACCATGTTTCTACAGTAGCCCAAAAGGACAAACTGAACTCCGGCTCCAGAGAGGGCCTTTTCACACTGTTAGCAGCCACTGTAGGAACAAGCCTTTTCACATTGTTAGCAGCCACCGTAGGAACAAGGGGTGTTCATTAAGATGCCATTAAATCCTACCAGGGCCCTTTAACCGTACAGACTGTCAAGACTGTAGTTTGTTTATTTCATATTCAAGATATTCTTTTGATATTTTTCTCCCTGAAACTGGAGAGTTTCATACACAACATACTTTTAATGTTTATTAGTTGATATAATGAAGCCATCACCCTCTCACTGGCCTGTGTGTCTCTGACTCTCCCTGATTAGTCAAGAAAAGAATGCTAAAAAGTGCCTTGACATTGAAAGAGCAAACAGTATGTTAATAACTGTTATGATCTCTGTGGGTGGTGCATAAACCAGGGTGAGAAAAATAAACATCAAATTCACAGCAACAAGCCCTCCACCATCACACAAACACACACACACACACACACAGCCTCCTTCTGTGTGTGTCGCTGAACAAACAGAAAAACTTGGAAACAGTCATGCACACATTTTGTAATGCATATCAACGGTGGTAATCAGTTTAACTGTGACATGACGGATATTTCCATATGGACTCCAGATTGTATGCAAAGGCAAAGCAGACGTGTTGCATGAGGTTTGCCCTCAAAAGTATCACAAATACAAGATTTTAGCATTCCCATGATAGTAATGTTTAAAGAGTAACACAGTTCTGATGTTCTAGCATTGTGGGGTTAGTCAGGTTATATTAAAAGTCCTGGGTGCTTAGAAAACAGTGGCAGTATACTGAGAATGGGAAAACTGTTGCTTGTGGTTTAGTCTGTGTATATAGTATATTTTTCAGCTGTGTTTCATCAACCTTCCTTAAATATGCACCACATTGTTATGGATGAAGACAAACTTAAAAAGGTCATATTATGCTTTCTGGGTGTTTGCCTTTCCTTTATTGTGTTATGTAGCATTGTTGTGCATGTTAAAGTCCAAAGGGAGTTACTCTCTCCCACAGAAAACACTGCTGCACTGCCTGAAACGCCTGGTCGAGCCTTTACTTCCATAACTTATGTGCGTCACTATGTAACAGGTGTTATATAAATATATCTTTTTATATATATTATAAAACATATACACTCCAGTCAGTCAGCAGACATACAGTTGCTACTGTGATGTAGAGAAATTGCAAAGTTAAAACCTGAAAAGAATCAGGCTCCAACATGTACGGCTGTACCGCAGCCATGGTTACCAGCTGTAGCGGCATTATTTTAGATCACACTACCTTGCTCGGAATGACCCTTCCTACTCTGCCTCTGATTGGCTACATCGTGCCCATTAAGTAATGCACATGTGCAACTCTCACCAAAGATTGAACAGAGGGTTAGATGTCTAGGGAATGTCTTCTAAATCTAATAACTTTAATGAAGCCGTATATCTGAATAACCATTTTGGTGACTCTGGGGGACCAGCAGCTACAAGACTGGCACGTAGTTCTTCTTAATTGGGGAAACTCCAGATTTTAATTAGGCAAAGTCTTGCTAGGCTTGCACAATGCCTCCTCACCTGTGAGTCTAATTACATGATGTCTTGCTCCAGGCAGTGTTTAACTTAAATACAGAACACAGGGGGTATATTAACAAATGGAGTCAAGATCACTCCATTTTGGCATTATATGTTATGAAGAAAGGTGTTCAGGTCGCTTAATTCAGGAGCAATACAGGAGCAGTGCAAAGAGAGTAATAGAATAAAGACGGCAGGAACAGGTGAAGAAAGGAGATCAGGGATGTGTTTCTGTGCATGAATGTTTAAAGAGCTGGCTCTTGAATGAAGCAGCGTGTGGATGAAAAAAGAACACAAAAGGAAGTTCGCGTCATCACTGACCTTGGAAACTAGTTTAAAAAGAAAAATATCTCCCCTCAAGATCCATTTGGTGGTCCACATCGCATGATCGGTATCAGAAAATGGAGTGTCCAGTTGTCATGGAAATGTAGATATTCATATTTTCTATGTTTTACTAAACACTTACAGCATGCCTCATTCATTCTCATTCTCGTTGGATTAAAATTGAGATTCAGTGAAAGACTAATTTAAAAAATCATTTTTTAAATAAAACATTACAAATTAAAAATAAACTACAATGTGATCATAAACATTAAGTCCTACATTGGTGCAACCACACTAACAAAATGAGCTAAATAAAATAAATAAACTCATGTTTATTTTGTAACCCGGTGACATTTAAATGCCAAAAACATTGTGAGATTTTGAGATCCTGACACCGCCTGGTGATATATAACAACTCCATAAATATTGTCTTGCTGTAACATCAGTTCTGTTCTCCTGAGATACTTAATTTATGCTGCAGCAAATGGAGCCTTAAAATGCTTATTTACAACCCCAACTTAAACTGTATTTCATAACTGCTGTCATAAATATTTTGAACGCAAAACAGGCATATTTATGGACCACAACCACAAGACTTAATGTGGAAACAATCAGTGAAATTGGTTTATTTTGCTATTTCGAGTGCTTACACAGATGCAATTAATTATTCCACCACGATTAAGCTTGTTTTTAAAAACCCAACTCCCCTCCCGCTGATTTCCAAAGATTTAATAGACGTGGCTTGTGTGCTGCAGAGTGATAACCTTTTCATTCCCCAAATGGCCACTTTCTAAAAGGAGTTCTGCATATATGTCACTTGGAGGGACGTCCTCAGAGAATATTCACACCAGCGAACTTCTCATCTCCATCAAGGTCAAAGGAGGGGAGAAACTTGGAGCCAAAGACAAACCCAGGCTTTCCCTCAAGTTTTCTCCAACTGTTGTCGACTTCTTTCAGACCTAGAGGCCATTTAGAGAGTTTTTCGTCGACACATGCCAGCATCTCTTGATGCCGTGCCAGCATCGCTTAGCCCCAGCGTGGTTGTGACATTCCTCCTGGCAGAACAAGGCTGTGACTCCGGCGAGATTTTCAAACATTTCTCAAAGCCCTGATGAGCAAAATTATGGCTAATTAGTCACCAGGCTGCCATGGTTTATTAGGAGTGACAATGGCACATCTATAGCTGACAGCACGTCTCTCTCTCTCACTTCTTACTCTCTGTGTACATCTCTCGCTCTACCCGTCGCTTGCTGCCGTCAGCAATGACATTACAGAGATGGAAGACGTTATTGAAATAAATAATTCACCATCACATCTGTTATCTATTCACGGTAAACATTTCTCTCATCAGCGTTTTGATGTGTACGGCTCATCTGTCAGCGCCTCTGTGGGATAATTCTGTGCAGAGCAGATGCCATTCAGATGTCTATAAGTTTTTCTGTGCATTTCAACCTCAGCACAGCTTTTTTAGCATGCCATGTTTGCTGGTTGGCCTACATGCTGCTTGGCCTACATTTGGACCAGTGCAGAGAGAGAGAGAGAGAGAGAGAGAGAGAGAGAGAGAGAGAGATTTGTAGGTAATAGCAGGGTCATTACTAAGTCAACAGTCAACTTTGCAGATGTAATACTGTTGCAGTTTCCTTCACCTCCTAACTCTATTTGGCCTCTTGTGAGCAGCATAAAGAAGCTGACATCTCAGCCCTGACATATTGTCACCTGTTAAGCTGAAATAGCAAATATTTCAGCAAACATTTTTTTTCCCATCCAGCAGATGTGGAGCAACATAAGCAGTCATTTGGAGTTGAGTTTCTGGCCACATGGCAAATCTAGGTCCAATATCCACTCTCTTGGTACTAAACGAAACCCTGATGGAAGAATCTGGCAACTTAGCTGCTAAATGTTTGTTACTGGAGCTTTTATTTTGTTGTTAAAAACAGGTGCCTGCAGTAATCTGCAGTGAAAGTGAACCAAATCAGTAAAGCTGTGGCGAGAAAGTGAAACAGTGAGCTGAAAGACACTATAAATGATTTGTAGAGCTGAGGGCAACTGCAGAGTTGGGTGATGATTCTCTGGGTTCATCACTACAAGCAACTTCCTTTACATGTATGAAGTCATGTGATCCATCTTTAATAGAAACATACTGAATACAGCCACTAATGTAGTTGTTTAAAGTTTGTGGCTCTTGTGTAACAGGCTGTTGACTGACTGGTACCCCTGATTTATGGCAGAGTGCTCAACACTGTTGATGAGTGTTGCTCCACAGAAATGAAAGAGTTGCACAACGTTTTTTAATTTATGCTCCATGGCAACAAATCGCTTTCCTCCAGCAGCTAATCATGTTTTGTGTCCTTTGTGTTTTAGAAAAGGAAATTCTTACCACATCTTACTTTGAAAGTTTTCATCATTACCATTGTAATAATATGGACCCATTTTTATATAATTGTTAGAAACTTTTTATATACCAAATGTTGAAGGCCCGTCAGGATGTGTTCTCCCTCCGTCTGTCTCCCTGCCTGTCTTACTCACTGTTCTGTCCCTCGCTCGCCCCTCATTTTCCTCCTCCAGGCCCTTATAAAAACCATATTAGTTGGATGTGAGTAGCAGCAACAGCCTTTGGCGACATGTGTGGGGCTAAGGGACCTTAATTAAGAGGCCCATTTATAGTTCCTCATGCCGGAATGGCAAAGCTGGAGCTTTCGGTTTTGACACAGCTCTGTCTGTCTATTTGAGTCATTGTCTGTCTCTCCCCATCTGTCCTTCTGTCTCCATATTGTTCTGGAGGGCCTGACTGACCTTATGAGTGGCTGTAATGAGGAGGAGAGTCGGGCCCACACTGAATGATACACTATGGCAGAATAAGAGTTATACTGGGCTTCAGAAGGAAAATTCACATTTAACTCTGTCTGCAGAAATATTCATGATATAAACATCACACAGGAAATGGTTTTGTATAAAATGAGTGGCTGAGTTGGTAGTTGGAGGTATAGAGCTGAATACATATTTGGGTGTTAGGTCAGCTTGTATGAGACTTAGACTTAGACTTAGACTTCACTTTACATATGCTATGTGATTGGGCGAGAGATAAGTTATGATTTTTGGCCACGCTACCAGCACTGCACGAGGGATGGCATAGTTCATCTGTCTGGAGGTTGGTCCACCACTTTGGTCCAATCTGAAATATCTCAACAATCTCCAAGTGAATTTGGTTCTCAAAGCTATCCACAGAGCATGTATCCTGGCAAATGTTGTAGTCCTATTGACTTTTCCTCTAACTCCACCTTGAAGTTGACATTTTCAGTTTTGAGTGAAATGTCTTGACAACTACTGGATGCATTAAATTTTGTTGATATATCCATATCCTCTTCAGGATTAATTTTAAATACGTTTTCTAATTCTGTACATTTTTCGAGTGGTTCATCATGTCTACATTTTACTTTGTCTAATATTCTGTTTACTACCATATACCTGCAAAACACAGACGGGTCTCATGCCAAACTAGAGGACAGCGTGTGAGTGTCACAGTTTGCATCACTTAGACGTGAAAAGCACATGTGTGTATGACACTGCAGTACCAGTAGGAGGTGATAATAGCGGGAGCAAAGGATGTACATATCAAAATGAGCTGGGAAGACAGGAGGTCAGGGTGGATGGGTCGGTAAATTACGGGACTTTCACACAGATGATCAGGGATCAAATCCTGTGTGAAGCCAGTAGTCATTGGTGGGTGTTTTCCTAAACCTGACATAGTCCACTGCAGCTGTGCTCCTCTGCTCAATTTCTTTGACAAAGCAAGTGATTTTAATGCAACACGAAACTAAGCTCAAAATTGGCCATATTTGTGAATTATTTTCTGTTGAACTCTCGTCTTATTTCCCACCTATGTTTTGGCACTGACATTATTTCCCAAGTCATCACTCTCAAATGCATTAAAATGCTAAGATATATAATAAGTTTACTTGTATAGCACATTTCAAGAACAGTTGTCACTACGTGCTTCACAAAGAAATGAGGAAAAAAAAAACACGAAAAAACAATCAACAGACAATAAAAGCAAACAACCAGCCTAAACATTAACTATAGTATTCAAAATCTTCTTGTGAGTGGTTGCATGCTCCCAAACTGCCCTAGCAGAACGCATGGCCTTCCTCAGTATTTCTAAAATCCTGGTTACAACCCTTGTTTCGTTGCCATTATTTTAAAAGTGTAAAGGGACGTTGCATGTGTTATTGCTAATTTGACCCCAAATGAGACCGTGTTGTTGTCACAGGTAGGTGAAGTAATAGGTGACAGTGACACAGTGGAGAGGTGGGTCTATTACATGTTTTTTTATTACTGTATTTTGTGTATAGCGCTAATGAGTAAATGTTAGCATGCTAACACACAAAGTTGGTAAACTCACCTGCTAAACATCAGCACGTTAGCACTGTCATTGTGAGCATGTTAGCATGCTGATGTACAACCTCACAGAGCCTCTAACATGGCTGTAGACTGTCAGACTTTGTTCTTCATCTTCTTTCATGTTTTAATTTTATGCTTGAAGCCTGTTTGTGTTTCTTGCTCTATTTCGTATTTTGTCTGCAGACTCCACATTGTGCATCGTGTGGATCTTTGGTCTATCTATCAAAGCTTTGTCTCGGTCTTTAGCCTATGAAACAGCGATACATTAAAAAGTACAATTTAGTTTGCATCCAACACACAATTAACTCATCCCTTCTGTGCTTTTGCTGAAAATTTAAGAATTTTAACATTTGTGTGATTTTTATACTGTAGACAAGAGAACATATAGCACTTAATGAGATGCAACCATAATTTCAAAAGCAGAATTTCATCATCTGTAAACAGAATTTCATATAGAAGTCATACTATCTGATCATCATTTATTTATTCTGTTGGCGCCGGTCCTAAGAAATAAATGTGATTGTGTTCAAAGACTGCAGCCTTATATGTAAAAAGGACAAGAAATATCTGAGCAACAAAGGGGTATTTCACATAATTAGGAGCACACGTTTTATACAGTGTCAGTTTACTGTATTTTTGTTAAGTAGTAAAAAGAGAGAAACGGGGGAAAAAAGAACAGAGAGCTGAAGCACTGGGGCATCTCACTCTATTTTGGGATTTACATATGTATGTAATTCATCATGTGTCATGTTATGATTCATGAGACGATGCCTGGTGTCCTCAGGCACTTACAGTACAAACTATCCAAACATACACACATGACTGAGGGTGTAGAGTACAACATATGAATAATACAAATGTGTATCACAGTCATTTAAATGGAAGAGGGTACTGTATATCCTTCATACCCTAATAGAAAAAGAGGAAGCAGCTGCGTGGCAGAGCGTGGATAACTGTGAGTTTAAAACAAGACATGGATAATGAAATGCTACCATCACTGCTTTTTAATCACACACAGTATGAAACTTAATTATGACGCTTTAATGATTTATATGCTGTTCAGCACACCCTGTGGAGTGTCGTCTTCATCTCCTGTTTGAGAACTGGTATGTGCTATATGATAAGAATAACACTATGTTGAGATAACTAGATTTCTTATTTGCGTCCCACCTTGAAACCACATTAAATCTCCTGTAGTCCCACAGAGGCGAGCATCTGCATCACTATCCTCATGCAGCCACAAATACATTGTCTATCCCTGTAATTGAAACTCATGAACCACACATGTGCATGTCTTATTAAATCTAAGGTTCATATGATATATATGATACTAAACACGCCCAAGGGTAGCTACACTTGTATCAACACACTACAGTTATTCATAGTCAGAAACCAGGAGAGGAAAGGCGGGTGGTTTAAGATAACAAATTAACATTGAATTACAAATATTCTTAAAGGGGAATTGCATACAATTTCAGCATCCACATGTTTTATTCAGCGTGCCTCGGGGCAGTGCAGTTTGTTTATGTGAGCACGCATTACAGTTCCCCATAGGAGCAGATAATGATAGAGAAACAGAGGCTGGGGAAGAGCCATGGAATTAGAAAATGTTATTAAATGTGAGCAATTTTGATGACGGATGCACAAATTCAAGAAAGTTAGATGCAACTTTTATGAAGGTTAAGTAACTCGAGACCTTGTTTGGTGTTAGAATTATGTTTGACCTCAGGGGTCAGTGGTCCAGAACATGATAACAATTCAATACGAATTTTTAAGACAATCTTTTGAATCTGTCTATGTAGAAATGAATGGGATAATATTATTTTAGCATCTAATTATTAAATGTGCAGTAGTAGTTCCTTTCTTTCTGTTCTTATTCGCTGTTGTTACAATCAGTGTTTGTTGTGGCTGTTTTATTGTTAGTTTTTGTGCCTGTATTAGAGTGACTGCAGTAGGTTCACACTGGTTGTAGAATTTGTGTTCTAGAGAAAATAACACACTTTATGTATCTGTATTTAATGTTAATGCATTAACTCTGCAGCAACAACACTTTCTCCAACAGTTTATGTCACCATGATGTTAAGAACAGAAAAATAAGCCACATTAAAACCACATTCATCCGCGGACAGGGTAAATGATCTCCAGCTACACTGTGTATTCAAGGTCGTTGATGGATAGAAAATTCATTTCAAAGTAGAAAACTTCATAATGTTTTGTCGGCTGTATAACGCGGTGTGGGCTGGGTCCAGACCAGAGTCCTGACGTTGAGAAGCCCTGGTATAGAATAACTATAAATATCTTTCTTGCTGCACATCCATGATGGGTTTCAGGCATCTGCATAAAAAAGCCTTCTATTGTATCAACTTCCAGCACAGTTCGACACACACAACATTAAAAGGGACCGACTTTCCATCTGGAGACAAAAGGCTTCTGCCCACAAGGTAAACTACTAACTGTAGGGTTGAGCCTCTAAGGAATTGATGTAAGTCAATGAAATGTCCTAACAAGATCCAAAATGTGTGTGTGTGTGTGTGTGTGTGTGAGAGAGAGAGAGAGTGAGAGAGAGAGAGAGAGAGAGAGAGAGAGAGAGAGAGAGAGAGAGAGAGAGAGAGAGAGAGAGAGAGAGAGAGAGAGAGAGAGAGAGCATGCTGGCTTCTCACCCTGAGAGCCACCACACTTTCAGACACTCGTCAATAAGCCATTTTTCTCACCTCTCCAATGTCGTTTGTCTCGCCGGCAGAAACCAATAGGAATCCATTATATTGAGCACCAGCCTGATTTCAGTTGGACAGTCGGGCTCACAGTGTCCTGACAGTGACCAATTGAACGCTGAGATACAGTCTCTGCTGTCCAATACAGTTCAAGGAGAATGGAGGGAGATCGGGATTCTTAATTGCTAATAGACTCAGTGGCAGAGTCTATTCTCCATCTCCCCTCTATCTACTCCCAGAGCTGGTACTTTCATACTCTGTTCTATACATTACACACTGAGGTCATTGTTATATTTAGTTTCATTGAATGAGAGCTGCGTTTTTAACTTGTCCATTCATTATTATTAGCAGTGTGCAGGTTTGGTTATTTATGAATTATCTGGAGTTAAGATCTGAAGTTACTCTGGAGGAGAATCGTTCATGTCGACAAAGTTTGTCTCATTTTAATAACTTACAGCAAAGACAATGAGGTCAACGACTGGATTTACCATCAGTCACAGACCATGATGTAAGTGGTGGAGATTCAGTTTTCGGGAACAGAAATATGCAGTTCTGTTACACCAAAGCAACACTGATCAATAATCAATGTTACAGATTCCTGAGAATCTTAATCTCAGTGTTTTAGCTAATGTAGTTGTGCTGCTGGTGAAGCTCTGAGCTGTTAAAAAACTGCTCACAGATAACACCTGGAATATATCAACTGAATGACAATGTGCTACCCAAAGGATAAACTAAATACACTGAATGACTATATTTCTCAGCCTTAAAATCATTCTTTCGTTCATTTTTTGTTTTGTTTTGCTGTGCCGTCTAGGACATGTACTTTTCAGTAAAATCTCTTAATTTCTCCATTTTATGCTGATTTATTTTGGCCGAATGGTTAAGAGAAGCTGTTTTTGTAGCAGCTCTTACTTGTCAAGCTTTGGGAAAAAAAAGGTAGAATATTTTCTTAAAGACTGAGCAGTAAAATACCCTGTAATTTTGTAATGAAATGAAATGTGTGACCCACAAATTTTGGTGCCATGTAAACGCAAGAAAACACACAAGGAATTCAAACGGCTCTACCAAAATGAATACCTCAAACCAATTAGCCAAGATTGTTGTTGATATGAGCAATCTAAATGTGCCAAAAAAGTAAAAATACTACAATTACTTCTAAATATCAGATAAAATGTTTTAGGCAGAAGTCAGATTCAGTTCTAATGACAGACTCGGCAAATGAAAATGAGTAGAGATAAAGCTGTAAGGCAAAGCAGAGGAGAAGCAGCAGCAGCAATGCAGCATCCTTGGCAGTCAGTAGGTCTATTGCACAGCAGGTGATTTAATCTCAGCCCCGAGCTGAAATACTCCAACCTGGTGACCTACATCAGGGACCTACTAGCATCACATTACAGCAGTGATTATATATACAAGCTGAAGCTTTTCCACCACCCACTTCTAAATATGCCACTGTGCCTGCAGGAGACTACTGAGGGCACTACAAACACACTGGAGGCAGTGCAGCACACAGGAACGCCTGTCTGAGACAGACTGAAGTTCACAACTCACTAATGAAACTACAGGTCATACTGCAGTCACACAACACACCTCGACCAGGGAACCAATGGAGAGACTTTTATTATTATACCCTCATTGTCTTGTGTATAATTGATAAATACTCTTCCTGGTACTTGGTTTTTGGTATCACCCTGAACTGATTTATTGATAAAAAACTTGACCTGTCCTGTTCTTTTTATTATTGTTCAGGAAAGCACTTTAGAGACTGTGCAGGACTGAAAAAATATATATTTAAGATAGCTGTTGTCATGTGTTGTCCTCTCTCGTGTCAAAATGGCTACAGAATTACCTCAGCTACATGGTAGTTTCAGACTGGACAGCTCATCCAGTTGTAAGTGCCAACTGTTGTGAGAGGAACTTGTATTTTCACTGCCTCAAGGTAAAAAGCTGCACATTAAAACAGTGACTCTGGAGAGCTTTTCCCTCGAGGTGCAGGTTACTTCAGCCGAGGAGATACTTGAACACGTCTTCATCGAAACTCACACTCTACAATGAAAACTAAATCCAAAAACTCCACCGCTTTATTTATGAAGTGCTGTTGTCAGATCTCATGGCTTTGCACACTGATGGAGCTGCAGCAGTTCTAACTAATGAGTCAAGTCAGGCCCACTGGAGCCTGTAAGCTCTCCCCAGGCTTCTGTGCTTGTATGTAATTTGCGCTGTAAACATCTCCCCATCGCTCTTGACCTTTAACACTCCAGCTGGGCTGAAGAAAACACTGCCAAGCAGAAACCATCCGCCTGCCAACTATATTCTGGCTTATACAACCATTAATATCTGAATAAGTTCTGTGAAACTATATTTTCTCTTTGGCCGCTGAATTGCTAAGCGAGGTCTTGACAGTGTTAGATCATAAATATGTTTTCATTTAATTTCTTTCTTACTAATTCTCATGCAAGCGAGAGCTACTAGTGCTGGACTCGATTTGATTTAAATACATTTATCCATCAGTATATTTCAGAATATGAATATGAGCAAAACATCAGTAAAAGACAAAATGTTTCTCAACATCACTGATATCGTATTCTGTTTATTTTCATGTGGTTCATGTGGATTGTAAAGATCAAATTGCAATGTTACTATTAATTGTTCAATTAAACTTAAAACAGGGATCAAGGTTGAAACTTTTCCTACCAAAACCAAGTGGTTCTTGTGCCTGAAGTTAGGCACAGCGTTGTCGCAACATAAAATTCAAAATTGTAGTGAAAGACGGGTTAAGTTGCATCGTAAAGACATATACAGTAACAAAATATCAGTGGTTTCAGAACACGTACTTGTTCTGCAGATTTGGTTGATCTACCCATATCAGTTTCAGACTTAAATTAACAACTTGCTATTTAAGAACTGCCCATTTCAAGTATGTATACGAATACAAATAATTTAGCTGGTTTAATAGATATACATACAGATAAGTGTGTACTCACTCATCCCTAGTGAGTAAGTATGGCTGAGACTAATAGAAATGTATTTTGTTGTTATTTGGTCATAAACCAAAGTATTGGACAAATAATAATGACATTAAACATTTGGATGATGGCGCTAGATGAAAACTAGAGGATTACTAACGTCAGGAACTAACAGAATAATTTTAACACTTCTGAGAGACACAGGTATCCAGTGTAATCATTTTTGAACCGACAGTGTCGACACTGTAATAGATAAGTTCTGTTGATGCTAACTTGAAGTGTAAAGATGATTTTTTTGATAACTGTATTTTACATCTCATTTCCCCTGAGAACAGACATTTCATTTAATCTGCTCCATGCCTGCTCTCCTCCTCTGCCATCTCTTCACCGGTGACAGAGAAGGACAAATAAAAGACCCTGGCAGGAGATGATGACAGCTGTACTGTCTTTTGTTCCTTGGCTGCTGGTTGTTCCTTCTCTCACATTGGTTTACAGCACATTTGTCTCCCACAGCCCTCTCCTCTTCCCTCCTTTCCCTATTCTACATTTTCTCTCCTTCCTCCTCCCCTTTCATCTGCCCCCTCTGCCCCGCTGCAAAATGGCAATATGGCAGATCCCCCCCACCCCCCCCAAAATAATTTCTCCTCTCCACTTTCCAGCTCTCTTCTCCTTCCTCCTCTGCTCCTCTTCTCTGCTCGTCTCATTTTGCTTCTTCCTGGCTCGACCCCTCTGATCCCGAACCCGTAGGGGGCTAACACAACCTTTGATATCAGCTCCTCTCTGTTTGACACGACTCCTTCGGGGAACGACTGTACCCAGACAGACAGAGAGGGAGAGAGAGGAAGAGGAAGAAGACGAGGGACACGAAGATCTCACTGATACTTTAAACGCCACTGTCTTTGAAACAGATGACTTGGTCTCTCTATCTCAGTGCCCAAGGCGAGAATTGTAGCAACATGACATGACACATAGGTCACACTGCTTCAAGTGGCAATATGTGTTCAGAGCAAATGAACAAAACCCAGATAAACTCACTATTTGAGAGAGAAGGCTGTATCACAGTCACTGGTACACTTCTCTCTGTGATTACACGTTATTTTCTACGGTCCAATAGCCAATATTAGCAAACAAAAGTCACATTTTCAGTCACAAGTGGCTAATTTACTGGACTATCATTTCTTTGCTTTCAGTTTTGGCAGCAGCAGGAATCAAAGACAAAATGACTGTTTGCTCTGCTGAGGTTTTCATTTTACAGTGATGACAGTGACTATTTTCATAAAAAGATTCTCAGTTATTTCTGAAACATTTGGGTTGAAAAGCATCTTCTTATTTCCAGCCAGCAACCATAGATATTAATTGACTTCAATTAGAGCTGTCACTGGATGTTTTTATCAGCTGTAGCTCGCAGGCTAATCAAGCTGAAGTTTCCATTTCCAGTCACAACAGGCAGATATTTATTTACAGCCTCCGGAAATTTGGCTTGAAATAGTAAAAAATACATATGATATCACAATTGATTGTCTCATTAAGTGAAAATAAACTTCATAACTATTAAAACCCAGATCAAAACTGTGTATGCGTGGCAGATCACATTTTCACTGACAGCTCCCTGAAACGTCTGCAGAGGAAGAGGCTGAAGTGCAGGCAGAGAGGGTACAACTCCAGCGGCAAGACATCACTGTTTTGCAAAACCCATAGCTTTCTGGGAAAAATTATTGTACCTGCCTGAGGGGAGTGAGCGCTGCGTATGTGGGAGATTTTTGTGAACGACTCCACAATGCCACAAACTGAAGAATGACCCAATTTTGTTGCGCCTGTTTTGTTGAGGAAAACGACAAGGATCATTTTATGATTGGTTTGATATCTAAAACAGCATCACACCACTTTACCTCAGGTGTGCTGTTGCAGATAAAAGCAGAGTAAACCATCATTCAGTACTTTTTGGGGTAAAGATGTGCAGAAATTATAAGAAGGAGCGGTGGGAATCTCACGGGTCTGCTGAATGAGAAGGATTCATCATTCGGATAAATTACAAACAGGACACGTTTCAAAAGGTCAGTGTTACCTGATAACACAATTAGTTTCATGACGCAAGTGAGCAAGCTGACCTCACTGTCAATGTCAGTGCAACACTTCTGTCCTTGATACAGAAGCTTTTTATCTCAGATATACAACGCCACTCTCTGTACAACAAACAAACACACATAAAACAACTCATCGTGAACGGGTTCAGAGTCTAGATTAATACTGGGCGGAGAAAGGTTCTTAGATGTGTCGATTTAATGAAATTATTGTTTCAAAAGCTGTCCAATGATTATATTTTCATATATTGCAATTCAGACAATTCAATTCAATCAGACAGCAGCAGCAGTATGACCATGATGTTTGTTTGATTTTATCAGATAACACTGAATCTTCTGCATTAGACCACCAAGAGTTCTGCATTGATTTGAAAGGGTCACTCAGCAGACTTCACACCTGCTGTTCTGTTTCTGGTCATGAGGTGTACGAGTACTTCATTTCAGAAATGAAACACACACACACACACACACACACTCACACCCTCGGTGCGTGCCGTGGCTCACTAGCTTACAGCTAATGTACGGTAATGTAATCTGGCTGTGTGGGGTGAATAAACAGTTGCGTGAGTAACGCAAGGTGAAAATTAACTTCTCTGGTGGTGAACACACCATCAAACAAACACCACCGCTGATGAAAATCTATCTACATCACTGAGGCACAGTGTTTACACACAAGGTGATGTTTTTGAAGTTTTATTCACGGTCTCGTTCTGTGACTTCCTTCCTCACTCTCTGAACCGCTCCTGGAAGTTATAGCGACAGACCATCAAACCTTGGGTAAATACTTTTGGAAACCTTTGGGATAATGTAAGTTCACAACTTGACAAAAAATATATAACAAAGGGCATTTTGAGACATTTTAATGCTTAAAATCTCACATATATCTTTAACTCAAACCCAGCCCAGCGTTATTAGTTATTTTACACTTAGGTATGTTCGTACTGTAGCTACACACGAATGCTAGCACGATATAGCAGACAATGTTTAGTCTGCTGCTTTAAATCATTATCTTATCCATCAGGATGTCGTAACTTGTGGTCATGAAGACATAAACAGTAGCCTAACCAAATAATAAGTTAGCCTACCATCACTGTCATATATCATAAGCCTCTCCTCACTGATAAAGCACATTTTAAACCATCACAATGACAAAGCAGCACAACATCAAATCAAATACTCTGATAGAACTGATCTGCACATTTCTTAGCTCTCTCTGGTTTAAAAGGATTTAAAATATTCATGAAATTGCTACATGCTCACCAACACTTAAGCAAACAGGTCGGTGAACAGACGAAAATGAAGTTAAAGTGAGTCTTCATTAAACCAGCTAAGCTACTCGACGCTTTGTTGTGAAAGATTGTAAAACTTAATTCCTATTAGACACGCGCATTAACATCTTATCTCTTGTCTTGAGCAAACATTGGCTTAATCCCTCACATACCTCTTGGGACAAGAGAGGAAATAAAGACTAGCACGAAAAAAACACTCAAACACTAATGCACAGAGAAAAGCAAGGGCAGGCACACACACACACACACACACACACACACACACACACGAAGATGCATGTATGAAAACAACAACGCAAGTTAATAGGTCTTGACTGGCTCATGCGACACAAACAGACGATGTCACACGTATACATTTTGGCAGAAAAACACACAGACACAAAGACACACACACACACACACACACACACACTTCCACCCTGGCTGGCAGAGCAATGTGTTGCTTGGCATTCTGCAAATGTCAGAAGGATAGTGTTCACAAATTCAGCCAGGCACCTGGGAGATTACATTTTATCAACATACAAATGAGCACTGCTTCATACTACACTGGGCACTGTGACAGAATACTAACCATGTCTGAGATGATAGCAAAATGGCTGTGACATTGAATGGTGGTGCCCCGGTGTGTTTGTGCGCGTGTGAGTGTGGGTGTGATAATGTGTGTTCATGCACCTTGGTGTGTATGTTTGCTTTTGCATTACCCATGCGTGTGTGTGTGTGCGTGTGTGTGTGTGTGCTGTGATGTGGATGTTTGTTGCCTGCAGTGTCAATGTAGCTGAATATGAAAGGAGAATAACCAAATAGGGAAACACTGACTCTCCCCGGTATGTATTTTATCTGCAGTCCAGAGACTTCTGATTAAATACAAATGGCTGCAGGACAACACAAGTTATTAACCTAATCTTAATACTTGAAGTACAGTAGCACAGCAAAGTCACCACCTCTAACAAAGGCAGAGCAGTCACACTGTAGTGTTGCTTTAATCTCATGAGTTACACCACCATCACTTGGCCTTTTTCGTTTTCTAGTCGTCCGTTTCAATCATAGGTAAAGGCAGTTCAAATTTAGACGAGTGAACGACCGGGTCTCGTAGAAATTACGTTTATATAAAACAAATTTGTTTTCAAATTACATTTTGATGGGAAACCTACGTGCAAAGTGTTTCGATGCCAGAGACCGAGAGAGGAAGGGTCATTACATCACTGGATCTCTCTTTGTGGCCAGACTGTGGTGACAGCTGTGTTGAAGTCAGCGGGAGATGATGGAGAAACACACTAAAACCCAACTTATCTACGTCGTATGACTTCCGATGATGAAATGCCTCCAGAAAATGAAAGAAGAAAGGAGGTTAACCACTGATTTTTTTATCCACACGTTGTTCGTTCCACAAATTTGTGTAGTAAAAGGCTCTTGTTCGTGCTGCTGTTTGCATTGTAATTGCAAAATATCAGTCTTTAAACTTCTCTCTGAAATGTATTCTTTCATTTTCTGGAGGCATCTCTTCATCAGAAGTCAAACCACCACAGCCTGCACCAAAGAGAGATTCAGTGACGTGATGACTCTTCTTTCTTAGGGTCCTTGAGTCCTGTGTGTGGTTCACTTTACATATTAAAAGCAAGGTTAAGGGGAGACTGAGGTTTATATCAACTATGAACTCAGTAAACACATCATGT
Source organism: Pagrus major (assembly GCF_040436345.1). Lineage (NCBI taxonomy): Eukaryota > Metazoa > Chordata > Actinopteri > Spariformes > Sparidae > Pagrus > Pagrus major. Next base: position 1,310,555 of record NC_133220.1, on the reverse strand, counting down.
CTCGTGCTTCAAGTCACTGTTGACTGCTTGAAAGAGGACTTTTGTTGAGTTTGGAACAGTTATATACACAAATAATTACTTGGAACAACACATCACCAGGACCGCATCTGATGCCAGACATCTCCAGGTTCTGGCAGGATCCCGTTTCAACAACAGCTATATAATAATACAACTTAAGTATATTCAAATAATTTTCAATTTTTTGTAATTTCACAGGCATCTCAGTGACAGACCACTTTGGGTTATTGCTTTGGAGCATGTCATTTCAAGAAGAAAGATCACAAGTCTGCTGGCGGGTGAGTTTGATGAGTCGGCCAAACTCCTCCTGCCTGAGCTTCACTTCACTAGTTATTGAAAATGTCTGGTAAAAATAAGTGAAATAAACCTTTTTTGGGAACTTTTACATACCCAATCGTGACTGTTTATATTGCTCAGTTATTTATGAAGATATCCATTTGTCTTGGTAATTAAAATATTTGCAGTTGAGCACCTTAGGCCAATATACTGCATTATTTAATGGTTAATTTAAGAAAGTGAGGGTGTGCCTCATTGCACACAAATTAAAGTTGTCAAAGACAAAAGGAAGTAGGAGAAGAGGAGGGAGACGGAGGTAGTGAGAGAGACCAGCGGTGTAGAGGAAGTAATAACATTTACTCATTTAATTGTTGTGAAACATAGTGTGATAGTTACTCGATTAATGTTGTAACGATGATTGTTGCACCAGCTCAGAGACACACTGATCTCCTGACGCTTCCTTTCTGTCAGGTTTGAATCTCTGAGCAACTCACGACCAACAAGCCAGATGTCGATGTTGCAACACGCTCATGCTATTTCACAGGCAGCAAAATGTGATGTATTCTTTTCTATCATACACTTCAAATATCTATCTATATGTATGTGTGTGTTTGTGTGTGATATTTATTTTCCCATCAATATGCAAAGTTTTAAGGTAGCATAGAGCTTCTTCAGGCATTTTACTGCAGAGATGTGCAGCTTATACAACAGAAGATGCAGCGCGATATGAAGAGATGAAGGGGAAAGGAGATCTGCATCTTTTATCTTTAATCTACTTCCCTATATGTGCATAGTACGCCTGTAGTACTGTACAGTATGGAAGATGAGTGACACAACAAAACAATGTTCATGAAAGCATATGTGAAAGAGAGGTCAGTCTGATTATCATGATGGCAGAACATAAACGGAGACACGATGAATTCTAGACAGATTTTTCTCCCAAAATTGCGAGATCAAAAAGGTTCAAAGTAATCTCAACAGTCGTGGGCACATTCTAGATGTTTTACCTCGATGCTCACTGACGAATGAGAAACCATTCACATGTCTGCAAAAGTGTGTTTATCTGTATACATTATATATGTCATTGTAAAGTGGTGTCCTACAACAGAGACAAGAAAAATCTATACAGAAACACTCTTTCCTTCACAACAAAAACACATCAAGCGCTCTAATTTTCCTCCTACAGTGGCATTCACACACACACACTGAAAATGATGGGTTTGAAGAAGACAGGTAGAAACTTGTCAATAGTTGCAGCATTTTAGATGAGAGGAGAGAAAAAAGAAGCATTTCAGTTAAACCAGACAAGAACTCATTATGTGGTTTGCAAAAGCAAAAGAGGGGTGGGTGGGCTGGATGAGAGGAAAGGGGGGTGAAAAAAAAGTAAGAGAGAGATAGAAAGAGAGGGGATAGAGACTCTATTCACAACCCTCTGTTGGAAGATGCAAGGTCAAGAACACTCAGTGTGACAAGATGAGTGATTGGAGAGTTTAAAGCAGAATCTGTTCCATTAAAATTGCTGGGAATCAGACAAGTGTGGCGCCTTTGAGTGTGTCAGTCCGCACATAACAGGAAGATAGACAGATCTGGATCAGCAGACGGACGGACGAACAAACAGCCTCAGTTACATATATAGTTTGAATATAAAAGAAAACCCATTAAATCAGATCTGTTCCAAAGGTCTGCTTTGTGCTCACAATAGAGCCTGAAAGAGGCAGCAGACAAACAGAGAAGAATGTGTGATCGCCCATGAAGCTGCAGTGATGCATTTTATTTTCCTCTGAACTGTATTTAGTTATGGTGTCCCGAAAAAAAAAGCTCTTTGCTCTCTCACCTGTTAGTTTCCAAGTTGAGCCAGTATATTCTGGTGTATTCTACATATATATATACATTCTAATGTAACGGAAAGGAAAGAGAGGAAACAAAGGAAGGAAGAAGCTCACCCAAAGATGGAAATTCAGTCATTATCTCCTCACCCCCATGCTGTTTGAAATCAAGTGAAGTTTCTTAGTCCACAAAACATTTCTGGAGCTTCACAGCAAAACAGCGTTGCAGCTTTCTCCTAAACGACTGAAGTAGCTGGGGACACCTGCCAAAAAAATATAAAATGGCTCCAAACAGCTCGTCTGGCGTAATCCAAGTGTCTGGAACCCAATTTGGGTTGAAAAGACGTTATTTACCTAACCCTAACCCTTTTTTAAACCAAACTCTACCCACTGTAGCTCCTAGTCCTCCTAAGTGTTAGCGTGCATCCTGTCTGATGTAGTTGAAAAAGCTCATCTGCGGATGGAGGGAGCAAATAACGTCTTTTCAAATCAATTTAGGATCTCGTGGCTTCTGGAGACTTGGATTACACCAGATGACAAGTGGAGCATTTAAGCAGATCTACAGCTGTAGTCAAGTGAATTGGTTAAAAAATGCCTTTAGTGGTGTTTGGTGCAGGAAGGAAGAAGCACTTTTACAGAATTTCTGCAACTAGATTTTCCAAACCGGTCTCACTGATATACTGCACATTTAACATTTAAAAGATGCAGATAAAATAAAACCTAGTTGGATGAGGTATAAGGGGTGATAAATTCTCACCTATTGAAATGCTCATAAAGCATGAATCCATCCTTTAAGGCCCTGATTTACACTAAAATGGGCATGGATGTGGACAGCATCAGGACACTCTACAAGGGGTTGAGGTCATACTACACATTTGGTGTCTGCCTCCGCAAATGTATTTACATTTGACTTGATTTGATCCTTACTGTCCACACAGTCCAGAATTTAGGCTGCACAGACCCTCAGGGACACGAGCAGAGGACAGAATTTAATTCACATAGGCCTCCGTTGTGTCACAGCAATGCAGATATGGAAGATGGTGCATTCAACCATGGCAAGAAAATGTTGAATTTAGTTTTTGCCTTATGGCATTATGTGTGTTTGTCAGTGTTTTCCATTCACAGGGATGATGGTGAGAAAAAGATGTGGGTGTTTTGTACCAGTTTAGTTTAATTTGATGAAAAATGTGCAAAAAATTGTTAGTTTAATAATTTGCTGATATGATTTTATACAATTCACAGAGGTAGATATTAATGCATCATGTAAAAGATTCTCTTGATTTTTTATGTCTTTGCAGGTTTGGCTGCTGACACTCAGCTGAAGTGATCTCATAGATGCTGAATGATAAACCAGTGAAGAAGTCTCACATGAAGATGTCAGAGACGTCACTGAATAATCACAGTGTGTCCTCCACTGACTGAGGAGCTTGTCAGACTCCACATGAGGAATTGACTTGAAAGCTGCCCTCAACTACCACCCCAGTTCACTGAAGCAATGGGAAGGTGTGGGTTGCCACAAAGGAGAAGGAAAAAACTATTTTGACTTTTCCACCTTCATGTTTTCACAGAGTGAATAGACTAACTTTGCACTTTGAAGTCCGCAGCGCTGTTATCCTGCAATTTCATCGTATTTGGTGTTGAGTGTTTTCCATCGACCACGACAATCTGAAGTGAAGAAATGTCTGGTGTTGGAATCTGCTCTCAGTACGTGCTAATGCTTCTGAAAACCAGGCTGACAGAGGATCCCTCTGTTGCTTCAAGCTGTTAAATAAAGCCAACCTTCTTGTAAATTTTATCTTCAGAAATATGTTAAACAGTTGTGAAAGTTGAAAAACTGCAGGCAATGTTCAGTTTGGCTGATAAAACAAAAATTAGCCATTACAATTCCTGCATCATCTAATAGTCCAGGTTTAGGCACACAGAATATCATATTGAAAATACATATAATGACTTTCTTGAAGTAATCTAGTGAGCCCTTCTTTCTTTTAAAGGACTGGGCTTTCTTTTTTTTTTTTACATTTATGAACAAAGTTTGATAACTTCTGCTGCGATTTCAAACAACTTCACTGTTGTAAAAACTGGGACAGACTGTGTGTGGGGTCGACATCACTGCACAATTTCATGTTTACTCTGCAGAGTAGAATAAACTACACTGGCCTTGTTCAGTGTAATGAAGGAGTATTTCATTGTGGGCAGTGCTGAAAGTCCTCTTGATTGTGCAGATAACAGCCAGGCTTCAGGAGAACAGCTGAATTGTTTCCTGAATGACTTTCTCTGGGATGGATAGTTAATTTATTTTCAATTTAAAGCCCTGATCCTGAACTTCACTGCACAGTTTCCGCCCAATCGTCAGACCCTGTACACTCCACCACATGGGCTGCAGTCAAGGGTTTTAATCAACCTTCCCTGCAAAATGAACTTTTACAGGAGGTCCTGTGTGACTGGGGCTATACCATTTCCTCAAACAATACACAGCACAGCTGTCAAAAAGTACAATCTTGTACCTTTCATGAGATTGTTCAATTACTGAAAAAAGAGATTCAGTCAGCTGAAATTACGTCTCATGAAGTCTGTCACAACACCACAGAGAACTAATCATCTATCAGACGGCTGACTCAAGGATAATTTGTCTCGTTTTTCTTTGTTCCATTTTGTCAAATACATTTTTACCTGGTTCCTACTGTGGGAGATCTGCCCTGTGTTATTAAAGGCTTCTTGTCCAAAATGATTATGTGTGCTTTATATTGTAATTCAGAGTGTGAATTATACAATGACAATTCTCCAGGGGGTAAAGGGAACCTGGTACAGCACAGGCGTGTGCTTCAGTAAACTGAAGTCTTACAATTCTCACAGTATCCTTCTTGATTAACGCCGACAATCAGTACATGATGATAAATCAAAACCATTTCACCAGCTCACTGGACATGTACCACAAAACAACGATTGTAGTCAGGGGTCCTAAAGAAAGTATTCAAGAAAAAAACTGCCAGAAGGACAGACAACAGCCGACCATCATTTCAGCTCAAACACAGATCCATACAATGCTGTGCCAGAAGCAAAGAAACTATCAAGCTGTCAAGGAGGTAAAGAAATTTGTTACGACCGTACAGCTTCTCGTCCTGTGCCTGACTAACATTAAAGGGATAGACCAAACAATCAAAAATCATCAGCTGTTTTCTTTCAGGGATGCTGATAATAGGGAGTCCCCGTGACTCACAGGTGGTCAGAAAAAAACTTGTGATTTCTGACTAAATGTAGTGTTTAACTCATCAAAATGTGAGTCTTAGGCTTTAGTGTAGTGCTGAACTTTAAAAAGTCACATCATAATGATTAGTCTACAAAATTAATATATACAAAATGGTGGTTATTTCCATGGTTGAAGGTTGGCATGTTCCCTGGATGGTAAAGCATCATAAGTCATCATCGACATGAGAGAAAACGGCATTGATCAGAGTTGATCATTCTTGTGTGGCCTTGTTAGTTTAGTTACAAAACCACGTTTGTATCTTTGATTGATGAAATAAAATCTGTGTCATTAGTCTAGAGACAGCAGAAAGTGGCATGTCGTGATGATTGAGACTAAGAACATAGTCCTACATTAAATCAATGGATACGATGGGGCTCAGTCTATAGGCACAAAAGCCATGACTCCCATCTTCTCCATTTCCCTTGATTGAGTATTGGTAAACAAATGGCTACCATGGAAAAGATCCTGTACGATATAGATGTAGATGATGTAGCATGGAGTATAGTATTTACTTTTTTCCTGTAATGCTATTTTCAAGTAAGAAATCAGCTGAACAAATGAGATTTTTGAGTGGTCCATGTTTTTAAGTAGGTGCTAGGCCGATGTTTCAAAAGTTCCTATCAAATCAGTCCTACCTTTAAAAACTGACCTCAGAAGTTAGAGTTGACTCTCCCGGGCTTTCCTCCCTGTCAGCCATTATCTTGAAAGACGGCAGCTAGCTTTCCCCCAGGACATCACACATGGAGTCGTGTCAAAACGAGGCTTCGCCCTAAAATATGACCCATTATATTTATCAGACAGAGGGAATCAGAAATAAATGAAACCTGACTTATGCAGATGAGGTAAACCAACACAGCCACACTAAAGGCCACTAAAATGAAAGAGTAAACTCTGTGCTGATGTCTCCAAATCAACTGATCCTCCATTGTCCCAGCCTGAGCACCAGAGTTAGCTAACATCAGATGATGGGCACAGCTAGCTATTTAGCCAACATTGGAAATGAAAGAACGGCTAGCAAGTGTTAGCTTCATTTATACAAATCTAATTAAGAGACTCTGAGAGTATCAAAGTTGCTAAAGTGTATTAAACCGGACGGACAGCTACTTACATTAAAGCTCACGATGCTACGTCATGACGCAGGAGCGTGTATATGAGTGGGAGTGACGTGCGGCGGGCGGGGGAACGGTCAAGGTTAAAGAATGGTATGGTCCAGAGTAGGGGTGTCTGAAAACGTATTACAAGATTCCTCCAGGCATTAATACGGGACATATAATATTTGATATTATAGTTAAGAAGGGTAGATAACTGTCGTATCCCTCTGACCTGTTGTTTTGACCTCGTTTGGTGGTCCAAGTCTTAATAAACGGGGTCAGTCCCCGACCCTCCCCCCGTAATGTTTTGGGTGAAAGCCCTCCCGATTGACTGGCGGTAAACTCAGATGTAACAGTGATGACCTGCTGTTTCCAGCTGTCGGCAGCCATTATCTTAATGTTGGTAAGTTTAACAGTCATTTTATGTTGTTGTTGATCAACATTTGGCGTCATTATATAAAAAGAAACAGGCCTTCATCTGCCTCCATCAACACCATACACAATTACCTTATTGAATGTAATGACTGTCTGCTCACCTGTAAATGTAAGAGCCCAAAGGTAGCCATTTTGTGCCGCCCTGATGAAGGCTTAATGGCTGAAAGGGGTAGGCATGTTTTTACAGCCATGATTAATTAAAGGCTTCTTAACTCATTACCTTCTTGAGTGGCTCAGACTTTTTCTTTATATTTTACCTTATTGAATGTTCAGGTGATGTATTTCTGTCGTTAAGACAGGTTATTGAGCAGTTTTGGTCCAATGTGACTTTACTGTAAACTAACAAAGCACAACCGCTGTTTTTATTCTGATAAAGATGTTTGTTTGATGCTTTAACCTGACGACAGGAAAGTGACATGCCTGCTCTCATCTATGAAACATATAAAAGAAGTATTAAAGGTGGGCTGGCTATTGAACTCTCATAAATTTAGAATTAAGTAAAAAAAAATATTAACAACAAAAACCAGGAGGAATAATTAACCGATCGCAGCTGCAGAAAATCTGTCTGTTGTTTTCTTTCACTGCTTTCTGTGTATGCAGAGGCTCTGACAGGATTGAAGCCGTGGAATAAGATCAGACCTTTTCCACAGCAATAACTAAAAAAGCTTTAAAGGCATAATTATACACATACCACATTCCAAATGATAAGAATTAAAGTAATAACATCATTATTTTTTCTTTGCACTATGTTAAACTTTGTAGCACCGCAGCCCACATCTAACAAGCAGAACACAAAGGTAGCTCAATCAAAAGAGCTGTCTCAAGAACGGCAACAGAACCAGTGAGTGAACAACACCACTTCACTTCAATGTGCCTGCATGTCCTTTATCTTTGCTTCTCTGCTTTTCCTACAAGAAGATCAAGTTGTCCAGGCTTGTAACTGTGTGCATTACAAGAGAGGAGGTTTTTAACTACTAAAATTACCACTCCAACATAATCTTTAGAGTCAGGAGTGTGCATTGTGCATACCAATTCATGGTCATTCATTAATGTCAATTTAAACACTTACTTACACACGACTTAACACTCCTCCCCGATCAGGATTCAAGCCAACATTCATCATGTATCTAAGAATATGAACACTGAGATCTGCATATCCAGGAAACACTGTTAAGTGTACAGTCATGCAGTCTGACAATTGATCCTACTCTGGGGCTGCTATTCCGAGAAGTACTCCTGTTCTTGTTTTAATCAAGTATCCATCTGCTATTCTGAGAGGCTTTATGAAGTACCAGCCTCTTAATCACAAGAGCCCTACAGAAACCATGCGACTGTAATGTAGCCTTTGTAAACTGTAACAAACAGCTTTCACCTCTTCACGTGTGCAGAGAACAGCACAGACATCACGACCTGAGCTATTTGTAGACTCCATTCTACCTCAAATTCTGCAAAAAAAGAAATAAAGTTGACTGTTTGTGGTGCAATGTACCTGCAGGCTGCAGACCAAATGGCACTACAAATCATTTTAGCAACTTCCCCGTGATAGATTGAGCTTGTCTGATACTTCGAAGGCGACTGATTAGGGCCCTGTAAAATGCAAACTCAGCACATCTATAATCTTCCTGAATCTCCAATCAGATTTTCAGCACATTTGAGATGAGAAATCTGTCTATTGTAAGTGGCAGAGCACTGGTCTACAGGGTAAGGGCAAAATATCATGAATATAAAATATGAAATCCAATACGACAGCCTTTTACTTTTTTTTTTTTACTTTGCTAGGCTAAAATCAGTTTTCATAAAGACTGAGAGACCATATATGTGTTGATTCAACCTCCTTTACCTCTGAAATAAGCATTTTAGTTTGAAAGACGAGGACCTCGTCATAGTACATTCAGCTAAGCGGTCTCAGTCAAACCAAATCAATCCTCTATTAATCTTTGTCATTACTATGATCCATTTATCATTTTAGCGACTAGCGATGACTTGGGAATACATTCATCATTGCTTCCTCTCCTTCCAAATTAAACTCTGTCATGAATTATCACAGGGGTGCAACAGAGCTGGCAAATTGTTTACATCTAATCAATATTCTGAGCAATCAATGCAAATTATCTGTATGCAATGTGTGGAAAGACAGATTGAGCTGAGAGAGTGTTTTCACAGCGTAGCCTTTTTAATGGGCAGAGCTTTCACACTGAATTGTCCAACTAGTCATTCAGTAGCAGAATAATTTAGTACAAAAAGGACAGCAGTACGACCGTTCCAACGGGTCCAAAAGGCCATAGATGGTTGCCAGGCAGCAAGCCATCTCAAGAGGTAAAACCTCTTGTGGACTTCAGACAGATTGATTTATCAATTCAAGGCTAAGTGGAAGCAGTAGAAAAGTGACAGTGATCAAAAACCTCATCCATAAACATCAGTCAGGTTTTGAGCGGAGAATATGACAGGTGAGAGATTTCTCATTGGCGGAAAAACTCCCAACAGAAGCAGCAAAGATACGTTAAATCAGATACATGAATGAAGAAGGGTGATTGTTTTTATCGTACCAGTTGGTTTTATTATGACAATGCACACTTGAAAAGCAAAAAAGCCTTGGCATCCTGCAAAAACCAACAATATTATGACAATACGAGTCACTCGCTTTAGCCTGCATCGACCAGTCACTGAGTGGACTGTGCCTTACATTATTATTGCAAAGGGTCACTTTCAGTTGAAACTCATTAGCAAACATAAGGACATAAAAATAAAATTTGTGATTACATAAAATATCGGTCATTCCATCTTTGTATAGTGGGAGATACATTTTGATATGCAAACACACACGATAAAAGAAAACACTTAAAATATGTGACCCATGACAAAAAAAAAAAAGAAAGTGTACATAATTGAATCATAATTGAACTTCTAGGCTAAGATTTTACAAATCACAGAAGACTAATCATTAATCATGTTTTCTTTTAATAATCAACGATTTGAGGCTGTATCAAAAACTTTGTAAAAAAATTAGAAGGAGATTTTCATTGACAATTTTTCAGTGAGCTAATTACTGGAAATTCAAGGTTCTTTCTTCCTTCTGAATCTCTGCCTCAGCGTCAGACACACTCGTCTCCCCTGTGACCTCTAAAATGTGAATATCTGTACAATCCCATGTGGGAGAGTCTCCATGGCACACAATGTTTTCTCCTCTGACTGGAGAGCAGAACTGCCTCATTACATAAAAAAATAATTATCCCTGGTCCAAAATAAACTGAAGGGTTTCTTCCCGTTGACGGACATGTTGTATGTATGAATGAAGAAAAGGGCAGAAATGGCATTTCACTTTTACTGTAGTTTTGGTCACCTCAAGGTGCCAAATTGAGGTGAAATCTGCATAAAACTATATATTTTGCATCCAAATCTACACAAAACTCGACACATAATCTCTTTCGTAATAAAAACAGTAGTGTTTCACATTAGCTCATCCCACCCAGTTTTTTTGTTGCTAACACCTTATTGAGCCGGTTAGATCTGCTGAGGCGATGAGGGCAACTGAGGGGAAGGTGTTTTTATAATCTAATGGGCTGTAATTGACATATTGTTATATGTAAACAGGAATAAAGAGCTCCTGCAGGTTATTTTAGCGAGGCAGTCCCTCTTCCTTCCCACTTTCTTCCACCACCAAAAAAATAGAACACAATCTATCAGAATATCTTCCAGATATACAGTGAATTTTAAAACCAATGAAACAAACAAATTATTTATTATTCATCTCTAAATCTTTTTATAGGCTACCTTGTTATTCTCATCTTTACTAGACATTGTGAATAAGGATAGAAACAGACAACTAGTGTTAAAAGGCAAACCGTATTGAATCTGAATAAACACACCCACTCATTCACACACACACACACGCACACACACCTCGGCCTCCCATTCTCTTGTGTCGTCTGCAGGGGTGATTCGAGATCCTCGTGATAGCTTCGTTCATATCCAGAGAATCTCACTCCTTATTAAAAAACACGAGTTGTTGCCTGCAGTGGTCTGATGGCAGTTCACTGTCTTCTCGTATTATTTAAAAGCAAGACAAAAGAAGAGTTGTTAGGCAAACGATTCAGTCCAGAAAGTAAATGAATAAAAACCTTTCGGATAATGAGAAAAAACAAAACAAAAAAAGCCAGTATTGAAAATCAACAGAGGAAAAAATGAAATGCTGGGAAGGGAGAACACGTCTCCCAATCATCGCTTCTGACCAACTGGTCGATCAAAAAGCCAATGTGACGAGAATTTGTTTGTCTTAGGCCACTGTAGTAGCTGGGCTACCACTAAAACAGTAGTCCCTCCCAGCTGTATCAACCAATCATCCCATCTGTCGACTGTAAAACCCCTCCCGACTCATTACTCCCCCTCCCAAACCAAAGTCCCCTGTAGCTGTTTTGTACTTTAGCACCTCTTGTCATCTCTCCCTGTAAATGTCCAGACAGACAAACACCAGAATGGAAACCGTCACAGTTCCTCAGGCATCCTCTCCCTCCACCCTACGAGGGGAGGGTTAAACAAGTCTTAGGGTGGCACGTAGGGAGGTGGAGATCTGTAGGGAGTCATGTTCTTGGGACGGGAACCCTTGCCCTCCATGGGAGTGGTGAAGGGTGGTGGTGGTTGGTAGGGAGGCGCGTTGGGGTCCTCGTCCCGTAGGGCTGTGTACTCCCCCAGCAACTCCTGGTTGAGGGGAGTGGTCTCTGGTGTGGCCATGTTTGGGTACTCTGGGGGTGGAAGCGGAGGCTTTTCTTCCTGTAGAATCAAGGGCATACTGGAAGATGGAGGCGGCTTAGAGTCATCAAGTTCATCTGCAAAGATAATCGGCACACCTTTCTTGATGAAGGTGGCCTGGTCCTCGATGGTAAGCTTTCCCTTCCGTTTCTTCCTGTAGCAGATCATTGCAATGATGCCTGCTATTAACAAGATTGCGGCCACCACCACGGCAGGAATGACCGTGTGGAGATAGACGTCATCAGTGCTCTGCCGGCCTGTTCCCAGAGCTGGAGTGACTGCTGGAGGTTCCGGTATTTCAATCTCTTCATCTGGGATGAAGGAAGTTGTTCTGCAGCTTGCCCTTCCTTTGACCATGACGCCCAGTGGTCTGAATTCAGGTTCCATTGAGTACCTGAAGGTCTGTGAGGGTTTTCCCTCATTACTGGCGAGTAACTTGCTCATGGCTTTGAGCTGTTCCTTTGGACATGGGTGCTGCGGAAGGCTGGTGTTCGTCCACTCCACCACAATGGACCCTTTGGTGATGTTTCTTAGACTGACTGTACTGCTGTTGCGGTCCCCCAGTGCATATGCCAGCTTCTTGACCAGAAGAATCTTCTTGTGGATGTCATTTGTTATTGAACGTGGCTCACCGTCGAATCGCGCAGTGAAGATCACAGGGGTCTTGTCATTGGTGGGCCAGCGGTTTACACGGACCTCAAAAGCATCAATGGCATTCAGGCCACCTTTGTCAGTTGCCTGCATAAAATACTCATGTTTCCCCACATGTTGGACATCAGGCAGGCCATAGAGAAGCTGGCTGGTGGTGTTGAACTGGATCCAGGAGCCCTCTCCAACCACTTCATTGTGGTTCTGTCTCAATGTTAGACGCAGCTTGTCTGTTGTGCCGTCCTCTTTATCAAAGAATGTGTCAACTGGGATCTTAACCTCAAAATAGGTGCCCACCAATGCATTGACCTGGTCAATTGGGTTTCGCAGGACAGGCTTCACATTGTGTGGATCCGGGATGACACCAGGCGATGGTGTGGTGCGCCTGGAGGGCTTGGCTGTGGAGGTCTTTGGCTCTCTGGGCACCGGTGTGGTTTTGGGTCTCTTGGGTTTCTTGGTAGGTCTTCTAGTAGGCGTAGGTGGTGTGGCAGTGGACTCCACATAAGTCGGCCTGGTCATGGTTGGCTGAATAGGAATGGTGCTGGTGGTCTCCAGTACCCTCGTTGGTTGAGGGGGTCCAAGGGTTGGGGTGTGGGCTATAGTGTCACGGAATCTGATTGTAGGCTTGCCTGGCAGAGGAACAGGGCCTCTTACCGGTGGGGCAGAGCTCTCAGTTGGTGCAGCAATAGACGGGGAGGAGAGGGTTGGGATAATCCTCACTGGAGGCTCCACTACAGTTGTTGGTGGAAGCACTGCCAGGACAGGCGTTGGAGTGTTGTTTAATTGCCGCCTCACCCTCTTAGGAACATGGGGTTTCTTATTGGCAATGTGCCATCCCACCACAGGGTAGCCCAACTTGGCTGACATTGTGCCTTCCTTTGCAGGACCCTGGACACTGTTGATATTTGGGACTGTGCTCTGGTCCAACGAGCAGCCGAGCTTCCAGGACAACAGGACTCCATTCTCCACCACCTGGGGGGACATTGAGAATTGTTAATCTAATTATCCATCTGATAATATGTTAAATTATTCACTGACTAACACATATTTACTTATCCAAAATAGCACTCATGCATTCAATAGCATTTATCCTCATTTCCTCACTCACTTGCCTGCACATTAACTCACCTTTTTTGCATTTCCTGGTCCAGCCATGAATGCTGACATGTCGAACAGCCTGTTGTTGACCACAGGGAGTATCTTCATGTGCTGGAGCCCCACCCCAGAGAAGCTTCTCATGTTATCCAGGAGCTCCACCCTCTGTTCCGAGCTCATCTTGGTCAAATCAGCGTCCAGGATCACCGTCAGCACTGTGACCGGTTCCTCGTTGCCACACATGAATGGCTGGATGTCGTCTTCAGTAGAGGCTTGGTTGGAGGCCAGCTGGGCTGAATCTGCGTCAGTATAATCTTCAGGGTGTACCTCAATGGAGAACACCTCTGACGAAGAGGAAGATTTTGTGTGGTTGGAGATGGATACGGAGATGTAATGGACACCTTTGTCCTCCTCCAAAGGGAGACCCTGCAGGATTCTGCTGCTGGCATCCCAGTGCAGCCAGGCGGGCAGGGATTCCTTACCCATCTCTGTGATCTGAAAGATAAAGGAAACAGAGGGTGAATTGATGTTTCTATATGAATACCAGGAGAGATGATTCATTACCAAAGAGTTCATCACAAAATAAAGGGGGGATATATGATTTAATGGGATGACAAATTATAATGAAAGTTTATCTTTATCTGTAAACAACATATGGAACAAAAGGGAAAAAAATGTCAGAGCCATTATATCTGATCTGCACACAAATGGTCTAATGAAAGAAACCGAACACTGAAGGCCTCATAGTCATGAAAGCTTTCAGAAATAGAACATTCTGTGAACATGAACTAGGTAATGCTCGCTATCAAACAGATGATGTACTTGGCAGTTTCCTGACATTTTTTTTTATGAAGGCTTAACAGAAAAAATACACTTTTACATCAACAAAGTACAAAGTACACAGAGAGGGCTCGAACCCGGTAACCTCTTGCTGTGGAATAGGGTTAGTGCTGCCTTAACTGCTATTCATGCAAGTTGTGCTTAATTCAAAAATGTTTTGACAGAGGAGTGATGCAGAAATAAAGCGCTGGATTCGTGCTATAAATGACAGGAACAGGATTTACTGCTGCGGCTATTCAGCATCGTTTGCGCTGGCGCCCTCTAAGCCCGACTCTGCACATACAGACACAATGAAAAGCAGTGCTCTGAATTGGAATCTAAACTCGACTAAAATTAAAATAACTTGGCCAATTATACGAGCGGGGACGTCCCCGTGGCAGGAGGCTGATGGAGAGAAATGGATCACAGGGGAGTGACAATGCATCCACACACATAAATCCCAAAACAAGAACAAATGCATGCTGTGCTCCCCAGCCCCTACAAGTTAATTCTGCGGCTAATAAATCCTGGTTGATAAATTATGTAGAGGCAGTGCTCCCTCGACACATCATTAATGCTCTAACCAGCACACAGGCAGCACCGGGGGAAAACGCACACTCAACGTAAACACACACAGACGAGCGCACATCCAGACACACACGTTCTCAAACATGCAGACATACACAAAAATGGACACACACGCACACAAGGCCAAAGGCAAAACGCACAAGGCTGCACACAGGGAGGTGTGTGTGCATTTCCCTCAGACGTACAGTTCACACATGGCCACACAGATAAAATCAAATGTGTATGTGCACATACACACACATACAGAGACACACACACACACACACACACACACACCCATTGCCAGGAGCTGGGCTTTTAAAAATTATCCCCTCATGGACAATTCCTTTAAAACCCTCCCCCCTGGACAGGCGTCCACGCCTCTCAGAGCCTCTGCCCTTTTCCTAGAAATACTTGGATCTCTGTCTTTTTCCAGAAGCAGAGGAAACAGTGAAAGAACACAGTGGAAACTCCAACGGTTTATATTTGATTTTATTTGCTTTTTCTTTTTTTTAGTCATGCCGCCCTTTATCATATTTAGTTCCCTCTCTTATTCCTTTCCCTTCTTCTTCTTTTGACACCTCACCCTCCTCTGTAACCCTGATTTCCTCTTTTCTGCTGTCATTATTTCAAAATGTCATTATCAAATTCTGACAGGCCTTTTCACTGGAAGACAAAAGCTTATTTCTGAGGTGGTGATGTAGGAAGATGTCACGACTTCTGGCCAAGATAATGAAATAAAAAAATTATTTACAATACAATCCTCCAAGATAATTGTGGGTGACAGGAAAACATCAGTATTTTTCTGTTTTCTGAATGTCCACTGCTGCAAACAATTATCACTGAAAGAACTGATAACATATATTTGTCTGAAAAGGAAAACAAGAAAGATAAACCTGTACGTGTCTTCACATGCAGGCTCCTCGAGCAGTATTTGATTTAATTTGTCACACGGAGCTCCACAGCCTCCAAACTTCAAACCAATTGCCTCTTGACATGGCATTACAAATTAAATCACAAAGAGACGATGAAGGACAAGTGAGTTGCCGGGCAGTAATCTCATCATAACTGTCATAATTGCTCCGTAAATTACTAAATTGTGTCCTGAAAGCACAAAGATGATCACTTCCTTATCTGCTGACAATTAAATATGGGTGTGAGGGTGAAAATATAGGTGATACTTTCTTTATTCATTCTTCATACTTTGGTCTGAAGAAATGAATATCTTATAAATGAGTTCATAACAAGATAACATGTCGATAATGTAATATCTCATTATATTAGTGGGAGGTATTTCATTTTCAGGATATTATTACATTATTATGTGCTACGAGGCTTTTATAGAACTGAAAGCCTTTAACTCCACAATGAGAAAAGGCCAATGAAGGAATGTAACTAAGTATATTTACTCAAGTACTATCCCTATGTGTGACTTTCACTTTTACCAGAGTAATATCTTAACACCATATCTTTACTTTTACTCAAGTATGACTTTGGGGACTTTTCACAACACTGTAAAAGGCAGAATAGACGAGTTGACTCAGGTCTATTTATCAGCTATTATTTTATTATCAGAATTATACATATTAATACAAATCTCCCATCATTCATCTCTATAAACCAAAAGCAATGTTCTCTCAGTCAGACTTCCTGACTCAGTAAGTGTTAAAACAAAAACACAACGCTGCCTTTTTAAACTCCGACATGAACTCAGCAGAGAGCTTGTAGTTTCCTGCCTCCCTAAAAGAACATGAAAAATACATCAAATCCCCCAAAATGTCAAGAAAAATATTTCATATCTTTTCCTGGCACAAGGCTGCAGCGCGAGAGAGCTTGATGTTTGGCCCTAAAGGTTATCGTGTGCTCTCACAGACTCCTCTAGCCCCCCTTCCCCTCCGATACAACACACACCACTGGCAAGGTTACCTCCTAAGCCCTTCTGAAACAGCCAGGGAAAACCCTGCATTTTGGAAGATTTATTTGGAAGAAGCACAGAGGGCCGGGCTGCAGAATGAACCAGACTTAAACTATTTTCTGGGAAACTATTAAGGTGGTGGCAAGGGCAACTTAGGGCAAAGACATAACATACAGAAGCAACAATCAAAGTTAATTTACTCGCGTTGTGATAACCTTTCCATGCAGCGGTTATATGCCTTGCTCAAGGACTTTTTCGACAGGGGAATCAACGTCTTATTAACCTCCAAAAAGATTCCAGCCCTGACCACTTCTGAGTAATATGGCTTTTGAGGAGGTACACAATTACTTTAAGCACCATGTACAATGAATGTTAATGTCGATGACAGTAAAAACCCCAGCCAGCAAGAGATAAGAGCCTATTGGATGATTTGAAGAATGAGTCACTGTCATGTGTAAAGTGAGGCTGTCACCCCCAGTGTGAGTGCAGCAGGGAGCCACATCCGCCTCACCCCTCCAACCCCCCGACTTAAAAGACTGTTAATTAAAATGAGTGATAATCTCATCAAAGTTGTGGCTTGTTTGATCATTTTCTCATTTTTTTCCCATACTGACACACACACACACACACACACGTCAGCCATAAAGCCACCGTGACTATCAGCACTATAAGCTACAGTGATGGGCAACAAACTCGGGTGAGAACGTATTTGAAGTCTATATGAGCGACAGGCGTGAAACACTGGGAGACATTATCGCACATTATCATCTTTATTTGACTCTGCATCGCTGGCGTCGCTCGCTCTGCCTCCTCAGCTGTTTTGTTTGGAGTCGCAGCCGCTGAGAGGAGCTGCAGTTTGGAGTTAAGACGGCGCAGCAGCCTCAGCCTCTGACGGTTCACGTTATAGACCGCGAGTCCGATGTTAAAGCTGTATCTATAGAGAGGAAGCCAATGATGTTCTCTGACATACAAATATCAAAGTCTACTCCAAAATAACAACTTATTAAAGGACCAGTGTGCAGGATTTAGAGGCAGGAGTGGAATATAATATTCATGATCGTGTTCTCATTCATGTTTAATCTAAATAAAACTGAGAATCTTTGTTTTTTCATTAACTTAAGTATTTTATATCTGCAGAGCGAGTCCTCTCCTACAGAGTCCGTCTAGATGTCACTTTTAATTTGCTTAACTTTGTTTCTGAGAAAGCTTTTTTTTTGTATTTTCTGTATTTCAGCAGTTTTGAGATATTTGTATTTAACATCAGTATTTCCTCACATCTCAGAGTGAAATATTGTACTTTTTACTTCACTACATTTATGAGTTACTCTAGTTAATTAACAGAGTAACATGTTACATACTGAACATATGATCAGACTATAAAAACATTTTGTTTTAAGAATTCAAACTACTCTGCAGTCTATGAAGAAGTTCTGCTGCAACATTGAAATGCTGCCTGCACAGTACTGCAACACTTAGCAGGAGTCGTGCTGCTGCATAATGAGCACTTCTACTGTTGATCCTTTGAGTACATTTTGATGATGATGCTTCCAAACATGAAAATAAGTAACATTTTTGAATGAGTGACCTTGGCTGCATTCAGACAGAGTCCGGTGTTGTGGTGATCAGCTGCAGGGTGGAGTGTTTGTCCACATCGACAGATTGAAAAAATAATAATTAACAACCAGGACACAGGGCAGATCGTTACGTACTGAGTGATTACAAGTTAAAAAATCATCACGCAACATAAAGAAATGTCTGTTGTGTGTCCTCTGTAGCATCTAGCCATGCTACTAATGACCCAGCGACCCACCCGTTAGCTCCAACAGTGACTGTCCACCTCAACAGTTGAATAGAAAAGTGTTTTAAACTGTTGTACATCATGTTTTGGACGCATCTTGGACGTCTGCATGCAGCCTTTAACTTGTCTCGTTGCTGAATTCATCAAAAATTCACCCAGAGATTTAAACTGCAGATGTTTTATCAGATTTCTACAAAGCGGTTCTGCCTGCAGCGAGCAGCAAATGCAACAGAGTTTTGAAGTCATCGATAGGAGCTTCTTAGCAGTTGACTCAAACCGACTCCTTAAGTTTTTATGTCTG
Organism: Pagrus major; assembly: GCF_040436345.1. Lineage (NCBI taxonomy): Eukaryota > Metazoa > Chordata > Actinopteri > Spariformes > Sparidae > Pagrus > Pagrus major. The sequence goes on along the minus strand of NC_133220.1, from coordinate 1,291,773 downwards.
CGGGCCGGTACCTTCGTCTTTTGAAGCAGCTGCTAATCTTTATTTTATCGATGATTCAACCAGGAGAGTTTCATGCCCGTCCAGAGCTCCCATTGCATTTCATTTAACATCATCTATGCAGATAAATTCATCGGACTTTCACTTCTCGAACCCAGCGTTCAAAAAAGATTCTCATCACAACTCTGAACACAGCCAGAACCAAACAAGATGGAGAGTCAGTGTCTCTTGCTTGCATGTATACTGCACACATGTATAATGTTGATCCACCTCCACAAACATGCACACCTTTATTACCCAAGAGACATCACAGAGGTCTTATGAGGACACGAAGCTGGAGGAGTGGGTGAAGGAGTAGACAGACAGTCGGATAGACTGAGACAGAGAGGCAGAGGAGAGATGGAGGGAAAGAAAGAGAGAGGTCAAGCAAGAAGAACAAAAGAGAGAAACAGATATTAAGAGGAGGCGTCGAGGAAAGAAAGCAGCTCATTGTTGCGGCAAGAGGAGAACATGGAGAAAGGAGGCCATTGTTAGCGGGGACCCGGTTGACAGCTCGACAGATAAGCCTCATATTTTAGAGGAGGTGAGGAAGGAGGAGGAGGAGGAGGAGGAGGTGCAGCCTGTTGTGATATGATGACTTGGGGTGAAATGAAACTGTGTGGTGAAGGAATTAGAGGAAGGAAAACAGGCAGGATGAAGGGAGCAGGGTAAAGAAGAGGAAAAAGGGAGGGAGTGATGGACAAGGAGGGAGGGAAGATGAAAGGAGAAGGATGGAGGAGAAAGCAGGGGAAGTGAGAGATAATGTGAAAAGGGGTGAGAAGTGGAGCGAGACGGAGAGTAACCCAGCATGGGGCGAGTGAGAAAGTGGTTGCATACAGAGAGCGAGCAGCGCCGAGAAAGCAAAACCTACAGAGAGAAAGAAAGAACGAGGGCGTCGGAGGGAATTGCTGGCATCGTCAAGTGTTTCCAGTGGAAAATATGAGGCGAGGACGACGGATGGAAGGATGGAGGAGCTATAGAATGAGAGAGGAGGGGGCTAACAGGCCGGCGGATGTTTACGAGAGGAAATCCATCTTACAGCCCATTTTCTGCCGTTAAAAATTCACCCGTGGCCCGGGTCCACAGCAGGCACATTCACACTCTTTAACAGCGCAATCTAGGAACGGAAATATACGAGCAGCGAGGACCGCGGCTCTGAAGTGTCAACGTGTTCACGGAAAGACAACAAGCGGGTTCTCAAATGGAAACTTAAAACGGAGGTTTAAATGACTTTATGTGAATTTAAATGAAATCTCTTTATCTCAACAACAACACAGAACCCTTTAAAACCACTGGACCTGGACAGAGCTTCAGTTAAAGCCTCAGTTCACCTGAACTACAGAAAAAAAACATCTTCTTCTCTTTGTCCAATCCAGTCATCCACACTGCGTCTTTTAGGTTTTGAGATATCTACAGAAAAGACAATATAATAACACGTGTCCACTTGGATAACATAGACTCCTTAGTAACTACTTCTTTGGGATAATTCAATTAAAAAACAATTAAAAGTGCTTCCAACAAGGTCTACAGTCAGAACCTCAGATCACATAAATGAGGCTGAACTCAAACCTGAGACCCAGAAACTCTGAATAACAACAGCGGTCACTTTCACTGCAGCTGCTTCAACTATCACACACACACGTTTTAATAATGTTGCATCATTTATGCACCACATTATGGCACGTGTGTTATTGTACTAATTGTTGCTGTTTGATGTGATCGTCCTGCCGTGTGCTCAATGCTGCTGTGACCTTCGAATTACATAAAGATTGTTTATATATTTAACTGATGACACAACGCCAAACTACCTGCTCCTCACATCATGTCTTTAACTCGCCCATCGTCGCTCTCTCCTGCCTACATTTACTGCCCAACCACCCAGCCTCCCGTTTACCTGTTTGACTGACTCTCTTTAGATTTGTTCAGCTGTTGCTGCTTGGTCTCCTGGTTTGACACCTGTTTGCCTTTTTGACCAAGTAAACTGAACTTCTTGCTCTCTGTGTTTTGGTTTGCATGCGTGTGCATGTGCTGTAGTCACATCCAAACAGAGTTCTTCTTCTTATCACAATATATTCGTAGAAAACCAAAATCTAACAATGTCAGTTTTTCCAATATCGTGCAGCCTGGGTCTGCATTTATCCTGAGACTTTACAAACCATGAATTTTTTTGTGGCGAGAAATACTAGGTGTGTCAGAGATTCAGGGATACCTCTGACCTGAAAATAAACCTGCATGGTTGGGCACCACACTAGAGACAAGAGAAGATAATGTTATTAGTAATTTGTGTGAACCGACCCTTTAAGAGAGCAACAGGAGCTCGACCTCTCACCTCGTTCTTCAATAAGAAAACCTGCCATGCACATATTATATAACACCTACATTGTAAAGCACAATTTAATTACACATTAACGGCTTCTCGACAATAAAACCTCCAACGCACGTCCACAACTCTGCACACTTCCTGTTCAAGTCCAAAATAAAAGCACAGCGGTGGAACTGGAGTTATGAGATTTTCTGCACAGTAATAAAACTGAATGGAAATGAATATTCCCACAGAGGAAATACATTCCAGGAAAAATATACCTCTTTTTATTAATAGGCCCGATTGTAGGACGCTGCAAAGTCAGACATCCACAGGAATCAGCTGCATGAGGAGGAAATTATGGGATGTGGGATTAAAATGTCAGTAAAGTGTCTACGACTGCTGCGCAGGAAAAGTTCGCTAACAAACACAAGGAACGACTCCTGATACACACAGTGAACAGTCATGTGCATGTGTGTATGTGTGTAATTCACACACATACACACACACAAACACACTCTCTCTCTCTCTGAACCACAAACACACCCCTATTATATAGTCATTAAAGTATAATGATGGAGAGAGCTCTTAGCTATAAAACCTGCCCTAAAGTATACGCTCTCTCTTCATCGCACATTCACACACACACACATTCACACACACACACACACACACTGTTGTAACCCTGGTTGCCAAAGCCTGCAGCAAAACTCATAAAGCTCTCTCCCCGTTCCCTCTCTATGTCTCTCGACCTCTCTCTCTTAAGCTTGCAGTTTACAGCGATGAGAGGACGCTGTTTGATTCCAGCTGTGTGGGTGAGGGATCGAGAGAGAACGAGGAGGAAGATGCGGTGTGTGTGTGTGTGTGTGTGTGTGTGTGTGTGTGTGTGTGTGTGTGTGTGTGAGGGCAGGGACACTAAATCAGCTGCTCGTGCTGACCACGCAAGAGCAAAAGAGAAATACTGTAGTGTGAGTGTGTGAAGGCAAAAAGACGGTGAGGCTGCGCATGTGTGAGAAGAGGACAACGATAGTAGAGTGTGTGTGTGTGTGTGTGTGTGTGTGTGTGTGTGTGTGTGTGTGTGTGTGTGTGTGTGTGTTGTTATGACAAGGACAACTGGAAGGCGAGCGTGGAGACGGGCACACAGCTTGCCGTCTGTGCAGCAGTCGTCCAGAGGAGCAGACTTGGCTTAGCAAACACAACGCTACCTCACTGCCTACTGTGCTACGCTGGACGCTGCGAGGAAGAAAAATAAAGCAGAGTGTAAACAGAGTCCTGCGGAGACAGATGTTGCGTGTGAGTGTGTGTGAAAGACGGAGAGAGAGTGTGAGACAGAGAGAGAGAATGAGCTCGAAGGACACAGATACTGAAGGAATGAGGTGAACACACACACACACAGGCAAAAACACACACTATATATACTATATGTACATGTGAGCGTGCACGTGTATATTTGTACAACCCCTGCTTGGAACAATAACACTGGGCGTGTGTGTGTGTGTGTGTGTGTGTGTGTGTTATCTCTGTCTCAGCGTGTGGCTCGTTTTCCGCAGACTCTCAGCTTCAGCTCTGACTAATGCTGCAGCCCCACCAGAATTACTCACTATCATCACACACACACACACACACACACACACACACACACACACACACACCAGTAGAAAATGTTCGACTGTGTTTTTAACTCTTGAGGGGACTCTGAGCCTCGACACACTCACACTGTGTTTCTTTGCTTTAATTTGACTTTTGTAGCAAACAGAAAAACAGAACTGAGTTTTTATTTTTCTGTACGAAACATTTTTCTGTGTTTTGTAACAGAACCGATCGCTCACACTCGTTCGCTCCGCACGTTGCAGTCCGTCTCACGATCATCCTGCAATAGTTGCGATTCAAGATGTTATCCCAAAAAATCATCGAAATGACTAAAAATGATTGCTTGCTAATCAAAATGGCTGCTGATTAGGAATGATCACAATCCTTTCTCATTTTACTGTAATTAAAAAGTCAAATGTACATACAGGACATTTGTCTCAGGGCTGAGATAGATCAGCAGCTTCTGCAGGACGCTGACAGATTTTTAAAAAGACGACAGGACCTGACTGAAGGGAAAACAGAAAACTGTACACTCAGCTTTAAGTGTCACACAGTTCTGTATGAGCAGTAGAGGAGAGTTAGAAGAAAGTGTGATGAGAAGCAGAAGAGTAAAAAAAAAAATACAGTCAGTGAAGACGGAGCTGGAGGCCAAATCAGAACAGTGTTAAATCCATTGTGACACGGTGACAATGGAGCAAAACACGAGACAATTAATCACACTTCACCCAAACTTTAGTTCCCATCATTCCTCCTGAGACGCAAATATAAAGAATTCAATTAACTCGTCCGTACAATAAGATGTTTGACAGACTTTCTTTCTTCACTGTAACCTGACAGGCTGAGCTCCTCCTCCTCCTCCTCCACCTCCTCCTCCTCCACCTCCTCCTCCTCCTCCTCCTCCTCCTCCTCGTCCACCTCGTCCTCCTCGAGAGCAACTCGGCCAGGCCCTCTCGTGTCCCTAGGTCAGCAATTATCATCCCCTCTTTCTTTGATGCCGTGTGAATAAAACATCAGCTATCTTTATCCGGCTAACGAGCTATAGTGCCGACACAAACCATTAAATGTTAAACACATTGCTCTGGGATAATGAGAGACATGATATAGTTTTTGAAGTGAAGGAGATGCAGGGCGCCGCCGCCGCCTGAAGAGGAGACGGAGGCCGATCACTCAAAATAAAATCAATGCAGTTTGAGATGAACAACATGTGGAGAGTTAAAGGCTTTGAACCACATGACTCTTGTAAGAACAATGAAACTGTGCAGAAAGGGCTTGATCCTGTAATCCGGCCTGTGTATTATCACACCACGATGATCAACAAATTGCTCGGTGGAGAACTGCCTTAATAGGCCGATCTAGACCGTCCAGCGTCTAAATATAATCTGCTACTGTAAACCTTCAAACACCAAATATGGCTCGGCTCACTAAGCCTGGAAAAACCAATGAAAGCAGCACGCCGCGCTGCAACTCCACTTCCCCTTTGGGCGACAACCAAGCATGCTGGAGGACGTCTGCCAATCCCAAACCTGTGGTTGCTAGGTTACAGAAGGACACACCATGACAACAACATCAGGAGACTTTCTGCACACGGTGAACAGACACAAAAACACTAAAACTCAGAACTTTTACTCTCTTTTTGGAAATTTAAACCAAATTCGATCTTTTTTCCTCTTTCTGACTTTTATTTTGGCGGGCAGGGACTCAAAATGTATCTTTTATGAGACAAAGCTCAAAACTTAAGGTTCTCTCGGAGCATATGATGTGTGTAAACACTTGATGGTGACTGCTGGAATACATTGAGAAAAACTAAATAAATACATGGATTAATTAATCCCTTAATCCTCACAGATTATATGAGGATTATGTTCTGAATTTGTAGGAACATGGAGACTTTCTCCACAGAAAGTATCAACTTTTATTCTCTTTTAGCTCCTTTTTTTTATTTTCTGACTTTTTCTTTGGAGGTCGGGGAGTCAATTAGACGCTTGGATTTTTGTGAACCCCAAAATAAAAATCAAATTTCTGAAATTATAAACTGAAATCTGAAAATCTTACTGGATATTTCCAAGAGGGAAATTTATGCCACAAATTCTATGAATGATTTATCATTTTGTCTACGTGATGACAGAAAAACACTGATGTTTTCCCAGAGTTGGTCTTCAGCTGTCTTGTTTTGTCTGACCGACAGTGTAAAGTGAAAATATAGTCAGTTTAAAATGATATTAAACAGAGAAAAGTAGTAAAATCTTCATATTTACAAAGCTGGAACCAGAAAATGGAGGCTACTTTAACTTTTACAATCAGGTATTCACTTCTAAAAGTCAAAGTATTAGTCATCATCTCCCTCCATGTATAAAGACATTAAACCTTTAATACTAAGTGTACTGTATCTGTAAGGACGTGATCGGTTTGACTGACAGGCGTCTCTGCAGCGCTGGTGGTTGCTCGGCTACAGAAAGGACACAAGGCAACAACATCAGGAGGCAAAAAGTATCGACTTTACTGTTTTTGGAAACTTAAACCACCAAATTAGCTCCTTTTTCTCCCTCTGACTTTTCTATTGGAGGTTAGGGAGTCAAACAGTGGCTGTTTGGCAGTAATTATGTGTGCTAAAGGTCAAATGGAAATTGCACCCCTGAAATCCAACACTGACATGAAGGCATCACTGTGACTAACAGAGAAATATCCTTCCATCACAGACAGAGGGATGTTTTTGTGTCATCTCTCGGCTCAAACTAAGAAAATTCTGAATGAATTCGCGGGAGCATGTAATTTGGAACATATGAATCAAAAAGCTTCGCCTGCTGTACGTTTAATTACATAGCAACATGGCCACCACGTCCTGGTGCCAGTAAACCGATCGCGGCAGTGCTAGCTTACAGCGAGGGTGACTCATATGTTCTGCTGTGTGTTTTTATCTTTGGGCTGCCTCCTCCCTCTGCTCCCTTAATACCAGTTTTCCACTGCTGCCCTGCCAGCTAACAGCCATGGAGCTACAGGGGCTTATAGAGGGAGCCTTTTTAAAAAAATGTTTTTATGCAGGACAGCACAGAGGCAGATGACAAAGAGTGACAATACTTTTATTATAAGAGGAGAGCTGAGAGCAAAAAGGTTGTGGAAGCTGAGCTGAGAAATCACAGAAAGATAGGCGCGGTTTGAGAGGAAACGTAGAAAAATACAGAGAAGACAAAGAAGGAGACGTAATTGTTGCTCATGTTGCAGAAAAAATATAAAATGCATGTGTTGCAAGCTAATCAGTAGCTGAAAAGAGACAGAACGCTTCCTGATGTGGAAGAGAAAGGAAGAACGACAGTGACAGAAAAGAAAGGCTGGTGGTGGAGGAGGAGGAGGAGGAGGGGGTCCTTCAATCATAGGCAGTGAACACTGGAAATTTAACAAGATGCCAAGAAGACAGTGAAGAACAGACGATAATGAATTGAGAGGAGAGGAAAGAGACGCAGTGGGGAGGAGAAGGGAAAGTTAGCTTTCCCACCAAAATGCCCCCGAGGGGAACGGCCCCTCACAACAGCAAGCTACTGTCTCCATTCATCAGGAGGGGAGCGACTCAAACAGCCAGTCAATGTGTTCTGACAGCCACACACACACACACACGCACACACACGCACACACACACACACACACACACACACACACACACTTTGCCACAGATATGCATACACAGAAATGTGTTGGGCCGGGCGGTACACTGGTTTCATCACTAATGCTAAAACTTTGGGAACAAACACAACAAACAGTTTATTCACCGTTTTCTGCAAGAAGCATCACAGCTGTCTTCTTCTGCTCCCTCCGTCTGAGGAAGTGACGATTAACTTTATGTACACAACTGGAAATATCTTGCAGGCTATATGTGTGCTAACGGACTGCTTTACATGTATTAATCTCATATTAATTATCCGTATGTGAGCAGATTGTAACGTCTCTCTGTCGTCTATACGAGCTTGTGGACGATGTGCTGAAGTTGTGGATTTCTTTGTGAAGGACTTTATGCACATTCTCTAGTGCTCCGTCTCAGCGCTAACAGCAGCTAACGTTAGTTTAGAAATAGAGTCCGCTAACGTAAAGTAACAACCAGCTTCAACAAAGCCCCGTTAACTCAAGGGGGGATGGTTAGTCATGTTTTGACATGCTGATGTTGTTTTCCTGTGTATTTCCCAGCTAACCAGAGCAGCAGGCTGGATGCAGGAAGCTGCTGGCGTTGCTCTTTGTGGGACTCAGCTGGTTCTGTTAACGTTACATGAAAGCTCTTTCTGCTCTGTGATCACTGGCCAGTGTGTGTCTGTTGCTGCTGTACGTAAATGAAAAACCAGCCCGTGGTACTCTGACTACCTCCATAGATATACTGTGGGAGTAAAATCACATCTCATTGACTAATTAAGCTACGTCATCAGACAGGTTACACCTCATTTATATTCTTATTTGAAGGCAATGAACACATACTTTTGTTTTTCTCAGTCTTTTTCTTGCTCAGGATCACAGATCTTCTCTGTGTGATGTCAGAGCAGAGGGACACCCGTCTCTTTACCAAAGGAGCTGTTTGTTATCCAGCAGTGTTGCTGTGAGGCGATGTTACACAGAGAGAGTGGAGAGGGTGGTGGGGGGCTCACAGAGAGTAATTACACAGCAGTTAGCTGTTAGCATCTCTTTTTAATCTGCATGCAAATACACAATCAAAATATTCACAAAGGAATATGCAACATATGCTTTTAGGCACCACACACACACACACTCACACTCACACACACACACACACACACTCACACACTCACACACACACACTCTCTGAATTCTCTTTTTCTGTGAATTAAAGTACAAAAGAGTGTTTCAGCTAGCGTCGGTTATTTCCTGGATTAAAAGAGGAAAAAATAAAAAATAAATAAATAAATAAATAAGGGGGTTAGCTCGCCTGCCAGCCAGCCCATCAGCCAATCAGCTAATTACACTGGTAATTGTGGTAATGAGGCTATGGAGAGTGCTCATCTCTTGGCCGGAAACCCCGTTCTCGCAGCCACTTCCATTAATAACAGAAGACGATACAACCACCGCAGGGCTTTTCAATCCCAGCAGCACCTGCATACAGATGCTGCCGTCGCACAAAAGCTTCCAACTTTTCAACTGCGGTCGTTTCAGTGAATTATCACGGCGCTGAAAATAAAATCGAAAACAGTTTTCTTTCCCGGCTAAAGTTGTGTATTTTTAACCTGCATGTAAGTTAATTCAGAAACACTCACAAATCTCCTCATAGAGGAAAAAGCACAAGAAATCAAATCAGAAAATCTGTCTGGATCAAAGAGAACACGGAGTAATGACCCAAACGGCACCAAAGCAACACTTCAATTATATTTCAACACAATGTGAGCGATAACACGTCGTCTCCAATGTGTCTGAGCGCTGAGTGTTCACATGCAGGCCATCTCACACTTCTGGTGACAAACTGGGCTCAGATTGTTTGATTTCAGTGCTTCTGCTGTGGTTCAGTCGGCTACGTAGTTCATTCATTTCGTTATTTGCCTGTTTTGGCTCGATCTGCTCTGCACACTGACGCAGCTGTGGTCCACTTCTGTCAAAAATAGGCTCAGCGTGTATTCTCCACGGAGCAGCAGAGAGCTGCTTCTGGGACGCCGGTGGACACACGAGCATCGGCTCCGGCCACCGTACTGTGGCCATGATGGTGGAGACCGTTGGTGAGAAAGAGGATAAGCGGCCTGTTGCTATGGAAAACACCAGATCACAAGTGACAGGATGCACCAGGAGCCGTGCACGTAATTCACACGAGGCGTCATGGGAGCTCGGCTTACGAGGACAGGTTTGTGATTGTGCTGGTTGTAAGTATAACACCAATATGATACATTACAATATGACAACTTTTGGTGTCGATGCATAAAATATGTTTTTTATAATTTGCTTCGAGGAATATAAACACAACTATTGTGTGTCTTTGTCAATAACTTTAAACCACAAGCAGCTTCACAGGAACCAAAATAAAACATAATCTACAATCTCAAACTTCAAACTAAATGTTGAATATCACATTTAATACCAACTTTCAGTAGTTGACAGTTTGGTGCCACACGCACATTTTGATCCGTATCAAAAGTTTCTAAATTACATTATAAGAAGAAAGAGGTTCTGATCTGACACTCGACCAGAAGCACTTCTGTTTAATACCCGTTCAGTGTATCCGATCGGTGCCTCACTAATTAAATAAACCTTCAAATGTAAAGTGAAATACTCTACTTGTAAGATCACAGGCTGTATTTCCCGTCTCTATTTTCAGGTTTGTTAAATCGCCCCGCGACCTCTTTAAAAACCTCGCTCTCCTCCTCCGAGGTCGACGTCCTGCCCACCCGGCTGAGACTCCACAGCTCTACGCGCTGTGAATGGATAATCGCTGGTGTATTCACTGAACGGGGCCCCCGACTGCTCAGCAAAAGGTGAATGGGCAGGCGGGCTGTCACAGAGCTAGAGACCTCTCAAACTCTGGCAGATTTTCATAAGAAAAGGCCATTAGTATGAGTGCAACGCCAAGCACAAAAATTGATTTGGCCTTTCGCTCCACAACCTTGAGCACCGACCTTCGAAATACCTGAGGGGGGACTCACATCTAAAGAGAAGGGGAAGGGAGGCGGATGAAGGGGAAAGTGTTGAAATTTGTAATGGAGGAAGGAGCCGGCGTGGAGGGGAAGGGAGGCCGCGCTGAAATCAGAAACGGAGCAGGAAGTAAACAAACCGTCTGAAGTTGGAGGTATTGCGATGGCAGTCCGAGAGCACAGGAAGGTGTTGAGACACATCGACAGCACCCTGGATGGATCACACCGTCTGCATCTAATCTCTGAGCTTTTATTTACGGGAAAGTAGATTTACCAAAAGGTGATCGTGCTGCTTCTGCTTCTCTGTTCCACCTCCCTTCATCTCTCTGCCACCTTTTCTTCATCTCCCTCAAAAAAACACCTCTGGCCTGTCCTCCATCTCTCCTCCTCTCTCTTCATTGTCCCTTCCACTTCACCCATTTTTTGTGGCTTCTTTTGCCCACGCTGTCAGCTCCTATTGGCTCTAATAGGAGGCCCCCAGCTTACAGTGTGACAGATATAATCAGGTTTGGAGGAACAGCTTTAGCCTGTGGGACAAATGGAGAAGGGGGAGGCAAAGACGGAGGAGGAGGAGGTGAAAATGGTGATGGAAGGAGTGAGAGAAGGACGGGGTGGAAGAAGAGGAGGAGGAGGAGGCGAGGAGCATGACTGAAGAACGAGGGAGGAGGAGGAGGATAGACGGGTGAGGAGAGTGAAATATGGTGGAGAGGAAAGGTCAGGAAAAGAGGAGAACTGAGAAGATGTGATGTGAGGGGAGGAAAGAGGACGGAGCGGCTCAATCCCATTTCTAATTTTTTTCTCGAGCTCCTCCTTGCCCTCCTCTTTTCTTGGTAATACAAGAGAAATGACCACAGCTGAAGACGGCTTATTGGATATGTCTGGTTGTGTTTGTTTACATAAACGCCATCCAGGACTTTGGGGTCGGGGGCAGGAGTTGTACTGGGATTGGGCCGAGGCGTGACAGAGGAGTAGATTCAAGACAGTAGAGAAGAAAAGAGTTATCGAGCGGAGAGAAAAGTACGGCCTCACAAATAAAACCTAACCTCCACAGCCACGCTTTTATTTCAGTCTCCACAAGCTTAGATAAACCGGGCAGCTGACCCGATTGGGTTTTGGTATCAGCTGTCACATGAAATCGGCATCATGTCCATTTAAATTCCCAGACAGAACACACACGGCGCCTGTTGAGCCACACTGAGTCAGCACCAATCATCTTAAACTCTGCAAACAGCCTCGTTCAGCCGGCTGTAAACTGCATGAAAACATCAAGATGAGTGAAAAACTGAAGAGCAAGAACGATCCAACATCCAGAAACACGCCAAATAATCGATTCTGCTAAACAGGACAAAACCCGAGTATTTAGACAGACTTAAATATGTATATCTGACATATTTGCCGCCTCGTGTGGAGGAATAACGTCTGATCGTGTCAATGAGCTGGGTATTTATTAGGGAAGTTAAAAGTATGAGAATATTTTCATGCTGCTCATCACCGGGGAGCTAGATAGATATGATCTGATGTGATTTGACAGGGGTGGAAGAGAGGAACAAGGGAGGGGGAGGATGTGGAGGAAGAGATAGGACTTAAAAGCAAAAGAGGGATGAAGGCAGGGGGGAAGAGGAGAGGAGAGGAAGTGAGCAGCTGGGTGTGATGGAGGGAGATAAAAGGAGAGAGAAAGAAGAAGAAGAAGAGAGAAGATGGGACACGAGGATGGAGAGAGGCGAACGAGGGGAGATAGAAAGGTAAGAGCGATGACTGGTTAGAGATGGAGGTGATGTGAGGAAGATAAAGAACAGGAAGGAAGGAAGGAAGTATAAAAGGTTTAGCCCGCAGGAGTGAGAGAGGAGAATGAATGAAGGGAGGAGAGGAAGGACAGAAGGGCTGAAAGAGATAACGCTGGTGTGAACGTACGTGTAGACAAGGTGTGTCTGGAACAATTAGAGAGGCGTGGGGGGGGGGAGAGACGGAGACGGATGAGTTAAATTTGTGATAGCTGGAGGTGAAGTCTGAGAGGATGGAAGGAGGAGAGGAAGATAACTGACATTAAGAGAGGGGACAGGAGGATGAATAGCTGGGATTAGACTGAGGAAGGGCCAGAAGAGAAGAAAACAGGAGGAGGAAGAGAGAGAGAGCGAGAGGCCAAAGCTACTAAAGCCTCCGATTCAGACGTGAGGCTACATATATTATAGAAAATTGGCCATCGTGGAAAATGCAGTGCAATTAAAAAAGGGCATATTGCTCCGAATGGCTTCAGATACGAGTCGCCTCCGGGCAGGTTGTGAGCAGCGGCACACGCCTGCATCGCTGCACTGACGGATTTTTTAGGGAAATGGCTCCTTTCTGATTGTTCACGGGTTCATCTGGAGTCAACCGACTCACCGAGGTCGAAGCAACTGCACCTCGACCCCGACGCCTCCGACACTCGTTCATCTCCCCGTGTGAGGCGTCTCTGTTCGATCTGCGACCGCGTCTAAGTGTTTATAAACCTGTCGACAACGTTCATGAGGGTCGAAATCTTAATATTTAAAGGACACTGCAAACAGATAAAGTCTTCCTGTAGCCGAGAAAAAAAATGTATAAGAAATGATCATGAAATTAGCGAAAGTGATTTTGTTTCAAGCGGATTAAACTATGTTAATTATGTTTAAGCTGCCACAGAGGAGCCAGCCTCTTCGTGTCACCACAACATGAAAACTCATCTTGTTTTAAAAACATCGAGTGGCTCCGTGCAGCTCGTCTGCTGTAATCCACGTCTGCAGGAGCTCCGAGGTCGAGCAGGGTGCACACTAGTGTTTTTATCTGAGCAGCTACAGTGAAGATTTCAGCTGAAAACAGGGTGTAAATAACGTCTGTGTGGAGACGTGTTTGTCCTCAGCTCCTTCAGTTGTTGAGGAGAAAGCTGCATTTCATTTCTCTGCATGAGGACGAGCAGATAATGACTGCAGTCCTCTGTTTTACAGTGTTTGATTCGTTCTGAACGACTTTTGCTAATTTTATGAGAATGTCTTACAAACCTTATTTTTCTGCCTGCTACAGGAAATGACTTCTGTTTGAGGCTCGAGAGGCTCCGGCTCGCTGTGGTTTGGCACTTTTTATGCAGCACAAACCCTCCAGAATCCAAAAAAACCTCTATTTGGGTTTCTGTTATTGGAGTTTTATAACCGTTTGTTCAGAGGAGAAAGTTAGACCATGCTGGGTCGAACTGAGCCCAAACATACAGCAGCTTCCAGCCTGAACAATGGAAGGATAGAGGAGGGATCATTTCAGCAAAACTACTGTGGAAAAACACAGAAGAGAAAGAAGGAACAAGCTGGTGATGTGTGACTCACCTTGACAATATCACCCAGGTAAACATCCTCCATCTTGTTTGGCACCTTCATCTGGAAGATCCGGCCCACCACCGCCGAGGAGTCTGGGAAGGCAGTGGGTGCGGCCGCGTTCTGCTGAGTCGCCGCAGCCTCGCCGGTCTCTATGGCGACAGCATCCATCGCCCGGATACTTTCCGTCACTTCCTGGAAGTCCTGAAGGAACGAGGAGTGCATGGAGGCCTCCAGCTCGCCTCCTCTGCCTTCTCCACCGGCCTCCATTAACACCATCTCGCCCAGCACGTCGATCTCCACATCGGCACTGACGGGCGGAGGCAGCCAGCCCGCCACGGCGAGAAGCAAGCCCAGCAGCAAGGCTCTAGTCCTGGGTAGTCTCACATCGAGGCCCCTGCTCGCCCCGAGGCTTCCCAAACTTAGTTTATTGCGCATTCTTTGCTTTTTGTCACTGACGCAGAAAATAAAATAAAAAGGAGGATGTCCAAGTGGGAGGGGGGGACTTAGGGGGGAGCATGCACCCCCGACAGATAGAGCAAATCCGTCCTTTCAAATCTCCCTCCCTCCTTCTCCTTCTCCGCCCACTCTTCAGCCAAAAGCTCTCCTGCTCGCCTGGCGCCGGGCGAGACTCTTCCCTCCTTCTTCTGATCCTCCTCCTCCTCCTCTTTTGTCCTCTTCTCCCCCCTCCCTCGGCTTTATTCTTCCTCTTCCCCTCTGTCCTTTGTGCTCGCCCCTCAGAGGTTTAGGAGTCCCATTGTGCCGGGCACCTTTGAGATCTGTTGAGGAGACAGACAAGAGAGACAAAGACAGAAGACACGGTTAGAGGAGTCGCTTTCAGAGCAGGAGGACACATCCAGCTTCCAACCACTCGATACTCAGTCTCGTCACAACCTAAACACCTCAACTTAAAGCGCCGCACTGAATCAAAAGTCAATCCCCTTGATAAGTTCAGCCCCTTAAACTGATTCGTGCCACGCAAATCTCATTGTCGATAGAAATCCATCATGAAGGGGGGGACGGGAAGGGGGATAATATTATCAATGCTGTGGAGTAATCTGATTAGTTCTTGCAACAATTCTGGCTCTCTCACTTTCACCCTCTCTCCTCTCACAAGCTCACACGTCTTCTTATAAATCGCTCATTGGTGACTTCAGACCGGAGAAAGAAAGAGCCGGAGGGAGAAGAGAGAGAGAGAGAGAGAGAGAGAGAGAGAGAGAGAGAGAGAGGGGGAGAGGTGTGGTGGTGATGGAGAGAGAATAAGATGGATAGATGGAGGGGAGAGTAAAGGTGATATACGGTGGGACCTTGGATTAGCCAACAATGCCGAACCAGTCAAAGCCTTCTTGGAAACCGCTAATGAATGCATGCCTCCTCTATTGTGAGAGGGGTCAAACTGAGTGTGTGTGTGTGTGTAGGTGTGTGTGTGTGTGTGTATATGTAGGTGTGTGTGTGCACGCTGGTGTGTGTGTTTGTGTGCATTGTCAGTGTGGAGGACTGAACTCTGGGTTTGTTATTCATACAGCTCTTTTATAGAGAAGAGGATCCCCTCCTGCGCAAGTGTGTGTGTGTGTGTGTGTGTGTGTGTCGACACAACTGATTTCCCCCGAGGGCTTTCGTTAGAGAGAAAGAGATAGACAGAAAGCAGAAAAGAAAGAATGAAAGAGAATAAGAAAGGAAAAAGGGGAACGAGTGAGACCCCCACTGTGGCTCCACTTCGCCCCGGAGCAGACGCCCGCTGGAGAAAGTGAAATCACGGCAGGAATCCCCTGGCAACAACAACACACGGCCTCCCAGGTAGCTTTTGACCGACTCAAAAGACTCTTTGTTGTTGCTACCTCGCCCTCGCCACGCATCACTTTTGGAGGAAACTTTGTTTTTTTAATCACGAGTCGTTTCCCTGCTGTTAAAGCTTTTGTCGGCTTCAGGAAGTACTTCAGTTCTTCGCTCGCTCTGCAAGTTGTGAATTCTTCAGCTTTGTGAAAGTCAAGATATTCACTCTTTGAAATTTATTTTTCATTGATGCTACCTTGGAATTATTCCTGCTCACTATTTGGAGCGTTAAAGTTTCTACCAAGCCCTCCTGAAAGTAGTCCAAGATGGCTGCCAGGGATAAACTCCATTCCTTTCATGTAGGCTACCTTCAACTGCAGCGCCGGGGGCAACATCCCTCCTATTTCCCCTTTCCCCTTATTGCCTTTTCACTGCTGTTCAGTCTGTCATCTGTTTCTCTTTCCTTTTAATGCTTTTATTCTTTCTTTCATTGCCTCTCTCTGGCTCTCAGGATGTCTTCAAGTTTTTTTTCTTTTTGTTTCGTTTGTCTCACGCAGCTTTCTGCTTCCTGTCCTCTAAAAGCTACACCACACCTTCTCTCAGGCCCTGTTCAGAGCTGGTATCAGCATCTGTCCTGAGATATACAATCACAAGCAGACAGCTCTAAGTACAAGTGTGAACAACTCCAGGACACACCGAGGACACAATCTGATCTCCAGGTGCTTCACTGTGATGTAAATGACATGATTGGTCTCAGCTGACCTGCCGATGTTAGCAGCAGATGTTTGTGAACACACTGCCTGTTTCAACTGGTCCAACCATTTAACTAGTAACCACAACATCACCAGACTCCCTTAACAAACAGTCTGATTTTAAGAGTTATTGCGTTAAAACAAACTTTATAACCATTGTGAAACACTACCTTTGATATATTGTTAATCATCGGTGCCTCCTAGTAAATTCGGCATTAAATGCAAATGATAAAATAAACCATTAACTCAATATCACCAGACTCCCGAAACAAATCAACTGATTTTAGGAGTTGTTGAGTATGATAAAACTTTATAAACATTGTGAAATTGTTTACACTGATTTCACCATTTACACTCAATTTATGAAAGAAGAAACATTTTATTGATGCTGAACATGTCACATTTTACAAAGACACTAAACAGTAACCAGTATAGGCGACTTCTTTGTCCCCAGACTCCCTTAAAAAATGTGTCAGTTTAGTGAGTTGTTGAGTTGGAGACACTTTATAAACTTTGTGAAACTCTGTCTCTGACTAATTCTTCATTATTTGGGCCTTCTTGTAAATTCGGCAAATGTTCTACATTAAGTTTCTTCTTCCTGGGAAGTGGGAAGTGAGATCTGATCCCAAAATGAACTGACGACTGAGAGCTGTCCACTTGTGATCGGATCACTCGGGACGGATGCTGACACCAGGTCTGAACGGGGCCTCTGAAATCTCTAAACCCTTCAAGGCCTTTTCCCCCTCCTCATCAAAACACAGCCTGTCTATTCAAGGCGTGACAATAGAGCTGATGATGGCGGGGGAGTGTCGCTATGAGAGAGCCCACAGAGCTGTCTACACCGCTGGATAAAGAAGAACTGTCACACAGAGAATGAGGGACACACACAGACGGCGAGGTAAAGAGACGCTGAGAGCAGGACAGAAAGCTGTCACCTACAACACCACCACCCCCCGAAACACACGGCGCCCTCCTCCGGGCATTGATCATCCTGACACTGACGCAGAGACTGTTGAGGAAGAAGGCCGAGGACATTTTGGAAAAGTGCCAGACAGACCGTCTGATCGTTTTCTGCATCAGGATTAGATGTTTTAGATTAACGTGAACACAAGAAACTGAAAGAGAAGAAAAGAAAAAACAGACTGAATGTCAGAAAAACTTCACCTGCAGCCAGGTGCTTCCTGATTGGCCGAAAACATCAAAGAACTACGACTTAGAGATGGTGTTACACCGGCTCGACATGGAGAGTTACAGCAAAGACCTGCGTGTGTGTGTGTGTGTGTGTGTGTCTCTAACATCGCCCACAGCTAACAGATTAGCATTTAGCCTGAGGAGGCTGGGGCCAGTCGGGGGGAGACTTGTGTGTTTTTATGGATGTGTCGGCCCAAACTAGTTCACCGGGTGCCATGGCGACACCTTTGTTCTGACCAGGCACTTAACGGTGTGTGTGTGTGTGTGTGTGTGTGTGTGTGTGTGTGAGACTCTCCTCCTATTGGCTGGGGTCTGTCAGAGTCTCTTGCTGCCCTGCAATTACTTAACCAGTAAGTGCAGAGATTTACGGTGTTGGAGGAACGATTGTCCGGAAGACTTTCCCACATGTTGATCACATTCAGGCTGCGTGGGCGGGAGGATGGGCAGGGACATTAAAACACGCTCACATGTTTGCATGTGTTCTGGGTGCTCAGACGCAGCAAACCGTTACACAAAGAAAAGTGGGACGTACAGAGATTATCGCTAAATGCTTAGAAAGTTTATTCCTCAGCTCCTCGTCGGAAGTCACACTGTATTTTGTCCCGCCTCAAACTGAAACAGAAGCAGCTTATGAACTCGAGGAAAGCTGAGCAGCGTGATGAAAAACAAGCCTTTTAATAATTGGCTTCATGTTGTATTTGCTTCACAGAACCAGGGATAATTAAACGGATGTACTCGTCAGACTAATGGAGTGGGTTTCTGGCTAAATACAAAAGGTAGTGTCCTGAATAGAGAGCGTGAACGTAGCCGAGTTAATCCTCAACACTTCTGCAGCTCGCTTGTGTAAATTCAAAAGTCGAAGCTTGACTGAAGGCTTGTTGTTCACTTTGTGTTTGTGTAAAGCTGATGATTTTCATGAACAGAGAAAAAAAGAAGAATCCTGGAGGTTAATTTAGTTTTTTTCCAAAACCACAGCAGCTGCAGCGCTAAAAGAAACGAGGCAACGCTCTGCAGAACAAGCCAACAGTAATGGAAGTGTAATGACTAGTTCAGAACATGAGGTTCTCCAAGTGAGACGTCACGTTAAATCCACTTTTAAAGGTTCTGAAGCCCAGACTGAGGTCAGATATTCACATATTTGGTTGTTTGTCTTGACTTTAGCAGAGTGCGTTCTGTATACGGGTGGGTGCAGCAGGTAAACCTGTTCAGATCAATCTAAAGGCTGATGAAACTCTGCTGCATTTATTCTGCAGTCAGCATCAAGTGTCACACTTCATTTGATTCAGGAGAACTAAAGTGTCAGTCCGACTCATTCAAAGTCCAAAGTACATTTTCTTTGCCTGAGAATGGATGAATTTATCAGAACTTTTCAAAATTGATCAGAATATGGTGTTTTCTTTTGTTTTTTACTGTGAACTCGGACAGAACCTCAGGAAGTTTAGTTATTTTGCATTTGTCCTTGGATGTTTCAGACTTCCATGTGATTTTTGTCACCATGTGACCTTTCTTAAGCGAGTTACAGCCATTTATTATATTATCATCCTCTGTGTTTATTCCATGAAAAACCAGTACAATCCTAAATTTCATTTACTGACCATGTAGATGTGTCCAAAAAAAGTTTAGAGAGTAAATAGAAAGGTCCAAACAAGACATGTGATACACTTGGAAAGCTGAGAAAGACACTTAACTTGAGTTTTTAAAGCATGCGGCCCAAATGTTATTGAACATTTTCCAACGATAGATATTTTTATCCACCGCCGGCTGTCTGGGTCTTTCAGGGATAACACAATATCAAAGCAGATAAAACATAAGTTTAATTTTTCATATCTTTGCGGTTTTCTTGTAAATGTATTTAAATTGTAAATTCATGTTTGATTACATTTACATTCTGAGACGTACAGCGACTGTGTGGCGTCCTCAGCTTCTCTCTGATGACTTCAACATTAGTCTGTCTTCTTGAGAGTGAAGCTGCTCAGTGATAAAAATAAATATCCAGACATGACACCCTGTCCCCTGCGTCCCCCCCGTCCTCCTCACTATCAGGTTGCGAGGACGTCTTTATAAATAAACAGTTAACTGGACACTCGCATGCCTTCACTGCCTCTCTTCCTCTGAGGGGGATTGAATGGACTTGGACGGGAAAATGGGGGATAGGGCAGCGAGAGACGACGGGGGAGGCAGAGAAACGGAGGTCTGGAGAGGAGACGTAGAGCACAATGTGAAATCTAAAGTTAGCAGAGGGCAGATGCATTTCCTATTTTGTGTTACTAACAGGCTGGATGCTTGTCCAGAGATGTCTGAAGGGTTTTATGCCTCGTTACTTTCCGACATTAACGTCTGACAAATGTCTCGACGGTTCATCTCAGAGTAATAATGTGCAACCTCTGCAGATAAATGTCTGCTGTGTCTCCTCATGAACATTCAACGTGCAGCCAGTCTGTGACGGATATTTGCAAAAACAATTAGTTGATTTAATTTAGCTTAAATCCGTTACTCATTTAAGTGAATATCAAGTGAAATGTTAAGCTTTTGTTTTGTTGTGTCAGCTTTTGTATCATGTAAATTGAAGCCAGGTGATCTGAGAGCATCATCTTTGACTTTGACAACATTTTTAATATTTCCTGACTCATTTTCTGAAATGCAACATTAATACTGAAAGCTATGGACCAACAGATTCCTCACAGCAGCTGTGATCTTTCACATACAGGATGCCTCCAACTCCCAGAACACATCTCACCCGCCCCTACAAAGTGTTGATCCTCTGTGCTCTCTGTTCCCCTCTATTGTTTGGGTGGGGGATCGAGGAGACTTCCTGGGTGGCGTCATGAGACCAGAGGGAGGCTTTAATGCTGTCACTGGGGTCTGATGATGAGGAGGTGATGGGATGGAGGACGGGGACACGAGGAGGGAGCTTAGGAAGGTAAAATTTCTAGAAAGTCTTTGATTCCCTCCCACGGGAGGAAAAAAAAGCTGTACCCGAGGTAGGACACACACACACACACACACACACTTTTCTGACTTAACGAGGTGAGCACACTGTAAGGAAGAAGTCCAACACCCAAGAGAGCTGCTAAAATCTTAATACAGCGAGACCAGAGTGAAGCAGACAGACAGCGAGAGGAAGAGTCCTGAAACTAAATATATATATATAAATAAATAAATAAATATATATATATAAATAAATAAATATATATAAATAAATAAATAAATATATATAAATAAATAAATATATATAAATGAAGAGTCATTTGGTTTTGGACACAATCTGAAGACGTCACATTGGCCTCTGATGAGCATTTTTCTAAATTTAGATTAATTGTGCAGATTAATCAATAATGAAAACAGTCGTTAGTTGCAGTCTTAGTTTATACGACACATCTGATTTGTGAAGGACTTTCTTCAACATTTTATTGACCAAACGACTGACTGATGAGATGAGAGGCAGTTAAATCAATTTTTAAAATGATCCTTAATTGCAGCCATAATATTAAATGATCAAAAATTGGAACGGTTGTCTAATTTTGAAGTCTTTAAGTGAACGAAAGTTTAACAACTCTTAACTTGTAGATTTCAGCAATAACTTTATATTCACAGCGATTCTTTGTGGACATGAAAGTCTAAAAATCATTTTACGTGAGTTATGTGAAGTAGTGTTTGGTTTTTTTGCCCTGAACTCACAACAATCTCTCTGATTATCAAACATTACAACTAACTTTATGAGCCATGCTGTGTCCCGTCAGCCGTCTCCACACAGCGTGACAGCAGCTGTCTCAAATAAAGAACTCAGCGTCCAGTTAAAGGACGGAAATTCCCCCCATGCAGCCAATCAGGAGATCTTTCCTCACTGTCCTTCAGTCTCACTTTCACTCCACCTTCTCCTCCTCCCTCTCTCCTCTCTTCACCTTTCAGTCCTTCAGACTCACGGCTGAGGCCTCTGATTGGCTGAGACGGGACGAGAGCGTCCTGAGAAACAGAAGGAGGACGGAGACTTTCTAAAACGGTGACATTCCTGAGGAAGCTCCCAGACTGACAGGTGACACTGACGCCACACAGGACCGAAATACAACACACACACGCACACACACACACGCACGCACGCACACACACACACACATTTAAAGTCCTGGCAGGAGAGCAGTGTGGAGATGTGAGTGCAGGTTGTATTCACGTTGCAGCCGTTGGATTACAAAGCCTTCGTGTTTACCTTTACAATAAGATTTGGATATTTAAACCACAGATTAGGCACATTTGAGGTATTTAGGCGGCTCTCTCATCCGGAGAGATCTGCAGGTTGTAAGAAAGGAGAGTGAGATTATGTTTCCGGTGTGAGGATAGAAGAAGTCTGCATTGTTCTTGCACAGTGTGTGTGGGAGAGAGAGAGGATGACGGAGTGTGTTTGTGAGCATTTAGGAGTGATTATCGGCTGCTTATGGATGAATTTCAAAAACAGCATCGAGAGAAAAACTGAACGACCTGCGAGAAGTCAGCTGCCTGGAAACAGATTCTGATCAGTTGGACCCAAATGATCCAGCTGCAGTTTTAAACCATACGAACCAGGAAGACAACCAATCACAGCGCAGAGCCACCGGCCAGTCAGAGGCTGTGAGCTGCTGCCGAGGAGACCGGTCGGACATATGTGTGAACATACGGCAGCGAGGACACGTCTGTGCGTCACGCCAACAGTGAACGAGCCTGAAACACTCGGACGACCCGCTGAATTATAGACCGTGTTCACAGAGTCAGAGAGGAGACAAGGAGAGGAGGAGAGGAGACAAGGAGAGGAGGAGAGGAGACAAGGAGGAGACCAGAGAGGAGAGACAAGGAGAGGAGGAGGAGGAGAGGAGACAAGGAAAGGAATCAAGAAGAGGAGACGAGACAAAAGGAGACAAGGAGAAGAGACAAGGAGAGGAAATAAGTAGTGAAGATAAAAGGAGGGAGGAGGCCTGGAAAGGAAAGGAAAGGAAAGGAAAGGAAAGGAAAGGAAAGGAGCAGAGGAGATGAAAACAGAATAGTAATCAAATATGAAACTCAATTTTCTCTCCGACTTTGTTGCAGTAAAGAAAAGATGGACTCTGATTAAACATCAGTTAACATCTTATTAATTCCACAAAAACAAATAAACAAATGAAATGAGATGTTGAGTGATGACCGAAGATCAGAGAGAACAAAGAGCAGAGCTGCAGGAGTCAGAGCTCCACCAGAGCTGCAGGAGTCAGAGCTCCACCAGAGCAGCAGGAGTCAGAGCTCCACCAGAGCAGCAGGAGTCAGAGCTCCACCAGAGCAGCAGGAGTCAGAGCTCCACCAGAGCAGCAGGAGTCAGAGCTCCACCAGAGC
Source organism: Pagrus major (assembly GCF_040436345.1). NCBI lineage: Eukaryota > Metazoa > Chordata > Actinopteri > Spariformes > Sparidae > Pagrus > Pagrus major. Next base: position 1,268,873 of record NC_133220.1, on the reverse strand, counting down.
AACGACACGCAGGGACGTTAAAAACCTGCAACACAAACACACAATCCTGAGAAATTAAGAGAACAACAACCACAAACCAGCTGACAGGAATAACAACTCCTGACAGAGAGATCCGGCCACTCCTCGCTCACACCGGCTTTGATATCGCAGTCACAACAGAGTGTGTGTGTGTGTGTGTGTGTGTGTGACGGACAGCTGGAAACAGATGTGAACCTGACTCATAAAACACAGGGAAGTTGTGGGAACACCAGCGGAGCGGAAAAAAACACGACAGAGGGACAAGAAAAGAGCAAAACAGCGGCTCGCAGCAGACTCCTGGGTGGAGCTCACATGTAAATATGATCCATCATGAAACTGATCGCACACATCAGGCTGCAGATGTCCGTCCATGCTGCACGACTCCAGGCACAGATGTATATACATGTGGATCAGAAACCTGAGCCTGTGATGTAATTCAGAGGCCGTCATGACATTAACATGGGTTTTAAAGCTGGTGTTTGTGTGTGACTGAGATAAAAGTCGGACAAAGTTGGAGTTGGACTTTCCAATGTACGCTGATTAAAAAACAGGTAATAAAAACGTGTTATTTGCAGCAGGAGGTTTGTGGAAAGTGACTCGAGGCTCATCATCGTGGCACGGAAGCCATTTTGAGCTACAAAGATCCAACAGGGAGACTCGTGACCTGACATGCTGGAGGTTGGGTAGCTCTTCCGGACCTCCTGGCGTTCCCAAAACACACCAGGAAGGTTTGTTTTCTCGAGTTACACGGGCGACCTGCGGCGACCGGGACGCCATTTATTATCTCCGAAAACAAAGATCCACATCTACCAAATAATCTTCTCATCGAAAACAAGATTGTTTTACCACGAAAGCACGATCCTTCAGACGAACATCACAAATATCTTCTCTTTTGTTGTTTCAGTATTAGCAGAGAAATCAAACCAAACGGTGAACCTGACCGACATGAAAGCAACAGAAAAACTTCCTGCTGACAGAAAATATTGTTCAGATTGAAGTTCAGTTTCCGATACTGTCAAACTGTGCGCTCCTCCTGCCGCTGTAATGCGTTTACAAAGACTTCCTGTCCCTCCCACAGGGCTCGATGTGCTTTAAGTTCCTCGAAATGAGGATTTAATTTGAGGCGAGGCACAAAAAAATAAAAATAAATAAAAGTGGAACCAGCGGGGCAGAATCATGGGAATTGCGGTTCTTTTGCGAACGCAGCCAAACACACGTCCACTTTGATTAGAGTCGTGTACTTGGAACGTCGAAGCATCAGCGCTTTCACTCGCTCGCTCATAAGGCTCATAGGCTTTTAAGAGAGAGAGAGGGTGTGTGTGTGTGTGTGTGTGTGTGTGAGAAGGCTAACAGCTCATAAGGGGAAAGAGTGGCGATGCTTTGCGCATCTCAGTAGGCTAATTATAACACTGCAACTGCTGCAAAAATGAAACATGAAAGAATTAAAGAGCACAAAGAGAGAGAGAGAGAGAGAGAGACAACAGAGGGAGAACAAAAAGGAGGAAACATTTATTGTTAAAGAATGTGTAGGTAGCTGCAGTGACTACATTTCACTCCAATTACACTGCTGAAGCTGTGTTTTCTCTCTCACCTCCCTCTCTGTGAGTGTGTGTGCTCCTCAGTGTTTCTCAGGACACACACACACATACACACACACCGAGCTAACCTCGAATAACGAGCAGCGCCGCAGGACGACTGTCGCGTCACGAACTGCACTTGAACACACCGCAAAGACTACAGCCGACGGCCAACTAGCTCGTACTGACTGCGCCCGCCTCAGAAGAAATACCTCTTCACACCAGCAGGTGGAGGTAGTCTGTAGACGTCACTTCTAATGGAGAACATGTCGCGTTTTTCTGGTGGTTTGAAATATTTGCAACTTATCAACACAAGACGCTGAGTCACACGGACCGGTCCGGCAGCAGTCCTGCTCCACAGATTATACAAAGAGTTTTTGAAGCGGCCGCACCTTCAGCGACGCGTTGTAGTGTAATATAACCATATAATCATAAATAAGTAGTTAGTGGTTAATAACAACCGGTAACAAGTACTGAAATATTAAAGAATCCAATCAACATGTGGATGAATCATAAATGAATGGTTAAAACATGTATTGCTCTGCACTAGTTGGTTGAACAGGCACCTATTGATTGAAGTGATGATTAAACTACTGAATTGTGTTACTTTGGAGTGAAATATAACCACAAATGAAAGAGTGAAGTCATGTAATATAACTGTTGTTCAGTCAGTGGGGCAGATCATGGAGGAGAGTAGGAGTTGCTCTGCTCACAGAGAAGCCAAGGCCAAACATGCAGATAAGGAGTCAGTGCAGCTGCCAGCCCCGCCTTTCCAGCCCCGCCTTTCCAGCTCCGCCTTTCCAGCTCCGCCTTCCCAGCTCCGCCTTTCCAGCTCCGCCTCGCCGGCCTCCAAGATTTGAAGTTGCCGCCATGTTAGAGCAGAAAAGGATGAGCAGAGAATATCGTAGAGAGGTCACAAGACGGGCACAAGCAGAAAGGGGAGGGGGCACGTGTTTTTGCCACGAGAAGGAAAGTACCCAAGTCAGCAAAATTTGGATGTTAACAAAAGAACGAGCCAGGATTGGACAAACCACGGGGCCCAGCCCCCGAATTAGTGAATATAAGGAGTATGTTTTGTATTGAGAAGTGGGGTCTTATCAGATGAACTTCTGTCTGTATGATCTCATGCTTTAATTGTCGACAATTAAACATTACTGCACTCAGCTCTGGAGGACTCCTGGACATTGTTTCCTTTTTATTGGTGACTTTTTGAAACTCTGAAACACCTTTTTGGACAAACAAAGATTAAGAAGTCGATACACGACAGCGTCTCTGTGTGATCGTGTCCTATAAGAGAGCAGAGTGCTTTAGCCAAAACACAAAGATGTGTATCCGCTCTCTGTTCAAGGTCTGGGTCTGCTGTCAGAGTGTGTGTCCGTGTGTGTGTGTGTGTTTCTGACATAGGCTACTTTCAGGGACAAATTTAAAACCTCAAGTTCATTGAGGCATCTTGTCCAAAACGGTGTCCTCAATGGGAAAAGAATGATTTATGGGTCAGTGGTTGAGGTTAGGGTCAGAGAGGCGTCTCCAGGAAGTCAATGTAAGTCAATGTAAAGCCCAAAATGACATGAATCAACGTGTGTGTGTGGCCGGGTCCTACTGGGACCACCAGCCAAGACTTGAGATACACTGACAGCTGGGAGCAGCTGGTCACATGTGAGTATTTGACTGTGTGTGCGTGTGTGTGTGCGCGCGTGTGTGTGTGTGTGTGTGTGTGTGTGTGTGTGTGTGTTTTAGATAGACAGCTGGGGACAGTTGCTAGTGTGACAGAAAATGACAGCCGGGCAACACGAGACCTTCTATACGCTCACACACACACACACACACACACACACACACACACACACACACACACACACACACACCCTTCAGACAGCACTGCAGACTTGCTAATCTGTGCCCTTTAATCCGAGCGTGCGCTTCAATCCGTGCACTTTCCCTCCCAGGTGCCATCCAATTCCCTCCCAACGTGCTCCGCTTTCCTTCCCTCTGACAGCTCCGATCGGGGTAAATAACCCGACGGCCACTATTTTTAGACTTAAACACAGTCAGAGGTTACAGTAAGTTACACTGAAGTCAAACTCGCACGACAAATTCATACGAGCGATAAGTTATTTTATAAAAAAAGCTGCTGTGTCTTTGGACGAGCGGTGTGACCTTCACTCAAACACACGCAGACTCTCTGCTCAGATAAACAGCTATTTTTGTACCACGAGTGAGTCGATACGCTTTATTTTTATAATATGAATCATTTTATAAGAGTAGATGTCAGTGCGGCTGTTTACAAGCAGAGACAGGTGTCTCGTTTTAGATGAAACAGGCTTCATCTGCTGCTGTATGTGGAGGGAAAGAAGGAGGTTTGCTTCCAAAATGTCATTTTCATTTTAAATACTTCTTTATGTTTGACAGGTTCATGCAATCTAAACAATATTACAAACATATTCTGGGGTTCAAATCCCAAAATCTCTTCCAGGAGCTCTTCCTCAGGTGTTCGGAGTTTGATCGAGCTTCCTGTCAGGATCCATTTAGCTCCAGAATGCAAACACGTCTCCGGTCTCCTCAAAGATAAACAGGACTAATCTGGGTCAGACACGTGCAGGTGAAGTCCCCACAATGTAGTTTGTGTCTACACATACTGCAGTGACCTGGATACTGCAGCAGCCACAAGATACGCTGCATGTATGTCCTCTGTGTGTGTGTGTGTGTGTGTGTGTGTGTGTGTGTGTGATGAGTTTGCAGTGATAGCCATCTCCTCCCATCCTCTGCTGGTGCAGGTCATCAATTCTCATCTGTGTGTCTCTCCTATCTTCACGTTCAGCACCAGGTTATAAATACACGAGCAGGCAGCGACGCAACCAGTCGGCAAATCTGCTGATGAGCCGGTCAGACAGGAGCAGAAACAGTCGGTGCGTCCACCTGAACACACAACAGCAGCCTGCAAACCTTCTGAACCCTCAGACGGTTTTCATGTACAGGCTCTTCGCAGTCACAGGAACCTGACAAACATGTTTCCAGAATAATTTGGACGACTGAAATTTACCATTTTTGTGCCAAAAAAATATTTTTATGCAATTTTTAAGTTTTTGTGTGAATGTTTTTTCACAGGTGTTTTACACCTGAACGTAAAGTGGAAGTGTTGATCATCCCGATGATCCTGAGCTTCAGTCAGGACTAAAGTTAATACTGATTTTGGACCGAGCTGCAACTAACAAAAACTCAAACTGCTTCTTTTGTCCAAAATCAGGAATGAAAGAAAAGCAGCAGATGGTCACACTGAAGCCGACAGCGTGAAAACTGACTGACACGGTCTTTATTTCGACTGACTAACTGATTTATCAACTAATCATCACAGCTCTAATTTTTGACTCCTTATTCGTACTGTCTCACTTTCTACTGTTCAAACTACAGTTCCCATAATGCTTCAGAGAATGTAAACAAGAAGTAATGTCACCATAGATTCAGTGAGTTATGCCTGTTTGAATCTTCTGCTGATAATAAGTTTTAGTAATTTTATAAGAAAACAAAAGTCAAAACTCTGATTCCAGTTTTGTAAATGTGAATATTTTCTGGTTTAAACTGAAGATCTTTGGATTGTGGACAGAAGGAGACATCTGAGGATGTTCGGGTTTAGGAAACACTGATCAACATTTATCTCCATTTTAAAATGGATTAATCATACATTGCAGCAGTTATTGTCACTATTTAATCTCACGCTGAATTAGCCATCAGCACTTCCTGTTTGCAGTGTGACCCACGGACATACAGACCGTCACTGGATCACTTTGATACAGAAGAGAGCTTAAAAATGTGATGATCCTCACAAGTTCTCAGAAATCTACCTTACAGACGTTCCACCACCATCTTCCTTCCTGTAGTCAACAGATCAGCGATCAATAACAGCATTTCTCTCTTTATTCAGTCAGCTAAGAAGTCAAATCAGTCCCTCAGTCAGCCCGTCAGCAACTTCCTCACTCAGTCAGTCCGTCAGTGTTACTGAGACATCATGAATCCAGCCGGTTGTTCTGTCAGTGACGCAGACAGGCAGCCGGCCGTTCACTCCTCCAGGGTTTCACCTCCTCTGACAGTCACTCACTAAGTTTTTTTCTTTAGCTAGAAAGCACATAATTCACTGCAGCCAGTCGGTCATTCAGCCAGTCGGTATCTCACATCTACCTTTGTCCCTCCTCCCTCTCCCTCCACCTCCACAGTCACTGCAGATGTCTCAGCTCCGAGGCTCCATTCTTTATCTCTATGATAATAACAGGCCGCGGCTGGAAGCCGAGCGGACCGAGCAATGTGACCTCCAACTCCTCTGGCAGGGTTTTAAACGCACCGCAGCTCGGAGTTTTTCGCCAGGCTAAAGATGTCCCCCGTCTGCTGAGTTTATCACAGTCGACTGGACGGAGACGGCGAGCGTCGCTGAGCTGATGTTTATCACCAGGTTTATTTTTTTCACTTCTGTGCTAAATGTTACTTAACGCGGCGCTGTAAAGGGATTTAGGTAAATGCCACGAGAAATCAAACTTGAAGCTCCTCTAAATTGTTGCAAATGGAAACACGAGAGAGTGAGTGACTGTGAGAGCGTCTGGAGACAGAATCAGTGATGATATGGGAACAAATGTGTCGTTAGTGGTTGAGGGTCAGATGACAGACAAATAAGCGATTGCAATATTATTTTTCTCTGACAGAACAAAGAAAACGTCTCATTTTAAAAGGAGAAAGTGATGCAGGTCCTGCAGTACTTTAGTTTTTGGTTCACGTTGACGACTCTCCAGCCTTCATCCACTCGTCTGTGTGAAGTGCAAAACAGCCTCTTTGATGCTAATCGCTCAATTAAGATGTGATATTCTTTCCAGACTTACAAGGTGTTTCGATTTGGGTGCACTGTGCAGCACAAGGTTGTGTCAAGGTGACACCAAACTCCTGTTATCTCAAAAGACACACACACACACACACACACACACACAGATAACATTAAAGCAAACTGAAAAAGGAGTGCGAGTGAGGAAGGAGAAAGAGAGCGTCAGTGATCGAACTTTTGAAAGCTTGAGCCTGAATATCTGGTGTTTCAGATGAGAGAGTGAGTGTGTGTGGTGTGTGTGTGTGTGTGTGTGTGTGTGTGTGTGTGTGTGTGTGTGTGTGTGTGTGTGAGAGAGGGAAAAGGTGGAGAAAGGCAGAGTGCTAATGTCGGCATGCTCACATGCTCACAATGATGATATTAACATGCTAATTTAAGCAGCTAAAGTGTTTAACATGCTTTCCATCTTATTTTAGCGTGTTAGCATTTGAGCTAGGCCGATAATAGCTTATATCTTATTGTTTATTGTCGTGTTGCAGTAATGAAATGCTTAACTGGATTTAAGGTCAAACTTTATCCAGCAGAGAGCGTTCAGAAGATGATTTCTACACTGTCAGATGTCACGCTGAGTATCTCTGTCACAACTCGTCAAAGGCTAATCTACTGGATCCAAACATCAGGATTATTGATTGGGATTCTTATTTATGATTCCCAAATCAACGCTTCGTCCATTAGCTTGATGCTAACACATTTTATGATACCCCATTAACTTGCTAACGGAAACTAGGGCGTCTGCACAGCATTTTTTCTGAGCGCCAGTGTCTTTTTTTCCCCAATTGTTCCCAACGAGGAGCGACTGCAGCAGCCCAAAAAAATCGGTATGTGGAGACAGGCCTAACTGCTCACTTCACAACTGACGTCACCGGAGCCGATGCACGCAAGAGCAGCTAAAAAGATCTCCATAAGTGGATGATACATATAGGAGGGCAGAAAATAGTGCTTCCTACCTGTACAGGCGGAGCACATGAGTCAAAGAGTGAAGCCAGAGGAGAAACAGAACGAGAAAGAAGAAGTGAAGCGAGGTGTTGCTGCTGGAGTTAATCTGCAGCAGCAGCAGAGAGCAGCTCAGGGATTCAGAGCATCAGGAGGCTTCCTGCAGGCCTCAGGATAACAATGGTATTTAGTACCATGTAAACCAGCGAGCCTGACACACAGACCTGCAGATACTCCTACAGAGTACACGTGCACACGTGTGTGCATCCAACACACACAAACACAGTGTGTCTTGAGGGATTGTAGGCGGCAGCCACGGCGTTTCAAACACACGGCTGCACGGAGAGATAGCTCTCTCGCTCTGCCTTTTCTGCTCTGCCTGCCCTAATGACTTTCTCTCTGCCTCCCCCCTCTCTCCCTCTCTCTCTCGGGTAAGTGGGTGACAGTCTTTTAAAGTGCAGTCCTGTACCTTCTGATAGCAGCCAGCAAACAATGAATGTATTGGCCATGCTACTGGATCTGGGAGCGTCTCAGAATAACAACGAAGCAGAGGGAGGAAGCTGTGGACGAATTAATGTAGTTCAAAGAACAGTTGACTCTCTCTCTCCTCTGTAAACAAACAGCAGGCGACTCGCCCTTTGTCTCTCCTGAACATGAAGGACACGTTTCAGTCTGCGATCAAAAGAATGAATAAGTTAAAATATTAGAACTGCTGATCAGGTTGAAATTAGTACTTTGCCTCATACTTTCTTTGTGTGTGTGCCGGTTACCAAGATAAAATGTTTCTGTGAACCACAGACACATTCTGATTACATGTTTATGACCTGACTTATCAGGTGTTTCAACATTTGTAAGGGTGACGCCGCTGGATATTTTTAAAGAGATGTTGGGATATTTTCCAGCCGTGTTTGTGGAGACAGAACCAAACCCTGACCAAGATGTTTATGTGCCTTAAACATATTAAATCATAAGTACAGTGTTGTCACAACATAAAATATAACTGAAACTAAAGAAAGGTGAAGTTGGGTTAATTCTCGCCGAGTAGAACAGAAAGCTCAGAACATAAAGGTTTACATTCTTGGCGTGCTCCCCTTCACCGTGAGGCTGTGAGGCTGTGAGGCTGTGAGGGTTTGAGCCTCGTCCTGAACGTTCAAACAGAATTCATATCATTCTTGCAGAGCTCGGCTGATTACAGGCCGAGCTCTGCGGAGGCTAAACACCTGGTTTGAGGTGAACTTCAAGAGAAGCTGTGGCTCTGCAGCAAATCCACCTGATGTCTCAGGACTTAAACACAGAGCAGACGATGGCAGAGCGCCTCGAGCGAGGCTGCTTTTCTTCTCACTCCTTCATTTTTCTGTGGCGCTGAAGCATAACTCATGTTGGAGGTTATGAAAATGTGATTTTCTGAAGTAACTTCTTGTACTTTTGTGGTTTTATTGATGTTTTATTGGCCATATTTGTGCCGTTTCTGCCGTTAGAAGTTGTTGTATTTTCACTTAAAGCATATTGTCTCTCCACTAGTCGTACATCAATATTTAATGCGGCAAAAAAGCCTGAAAATAACCTCTAAATGTTAATAACCTGAAAGTGAGAACTCATGGAAGATAAAGACATTCAGGGTGAATCAGGATGTATTTTTGAGAGAACTGCATCCTCATTTTTGTGTGAAAATTTCAAAGAAGTTGATACAAAATCCCCAACATGTGCCACCCACGAAAGCCCCTCAGGCCACGCTACAGAAAATCACATTTCTTTGACACCCTTGATGACTTTAACGTTCTTACAGCAAGCAGAGCTTCACAGGGTCCATATCTTATATCCCAAAACCAAAAACTGCACTTCAATAAGCTCAGTCAGTCTGAAAATCAACTCTGCAGAAGAAAAGTGTAGCCTACTTTTTTTAAATAATGCACTCTGCAGAGTTATTTTCTACAAACTGCAGGCGGCCGTCTGCACAAATATGAACATGTACGTTGAAACACACCACGATTAATGGCCAACAACATCCGACATTACAGACGGGTCAGAGAGCATCCAGACACAAAGTAAACATGCAGCTGCTCACACGTCTACTGACTCCTGGAATAAGTCGTTAGTCGATAATCTGACAGCTTTTCGAGACTCAAATTGTGAAAGGGATCCTTCTGTTTTCGAGAAAGACGATTTGTTAGCTCACGTTCATGTTGCCAGGTGTCAAGCTGTTCACTGAGCGGTCAAACCAATCAGCAACATCTGGGTAACTCCTAGCAGCTCCAGGCAGGTTCAGATGTGACGACCAGCGAGAGAAGCAACAGTTTTAAAACAACAATGGCGGCTCCTCCAGATGTTAGCGTAGCTGCTGTAGCATCAGTTCTGTCAGAGCTGGAGGGTTTATTTCATTGAGAGAACAACAAAGAACGACACTGAAGGTTTTCCTCTCACATAAAGGTTTCTTTCACAGACAGTCGAGATGCAGCTGAGCTATTTTTCACAATTACATCAACACAGTTCACGAGTGTCTGAACAGCGTCAGGTTCTGAAGTTACTGATTCTGAGGCTTCATGTCACATCAGAAGCAGGAAGATGTTGTCAACAGGGCCGCACGATGTGAAACTAAATAATCAGATCACGATTATTTTGACAGATGACAATTACACTATGATTCATGATTAGCTGGGATGATCTTTTATTGCATCACAATGTTCATTTTCACTGGAGAACTATTCAAATCATGATGGTGAAAACATTTTAACATCCGGAGAAGAAGACTTGTAGGTCCGGACGTCTCTGCAGCACCACAGCACTTCATTATAATGCCGTTTATCAAAAACTGCAGCTCCAGCAATTTACATATCACCATATTGCAATTCGATAATATTTCAATTAATTGTGCAGCCCGATGTGTCGACATAAAAATGGGTCCAGCTGCTGTTAACAATCTGGATTTCTCTCTCAACTCAGTGTGAAGAAGTTTGCAGCCTGTGCTAAGAGAGAAAAAGTTCTGGAAAGTTATTTTTAAAAGTCGTCTAATAATAAACTTCAGATGATTCTCATTTTTGATAAAAACTTTAAAAAAACAAAACTTCAGCTGCACTCAGTGAGATTTGAGGCTTCGTCAGGACTCTGGAGTTCTGCTGCTGGGTTGTGAACAGCAGGGATTTGGGTGTGAGCTCCGTTGGTCCATTTGCCCTTGAAGATTATCGCTTTATTAAATTGTAATGCTCTTTGAAGCGGCAACTATGTAAACAATACCCCTCCACCACCCGCCTCCACCACCCGCCTCCACCCCTCTGAGGTCCAGAGCTGTGAGTGGAGGTCGAAGTGAACACTTGAAGGACGTTCAGCGACAGGAAACTGCTCCGTCGCTCTGGTTCTCCATCCTTTTCTCACCTGTCCTTCTCTGCCCAGCTTCCTGCTGTCACTGCCCCCCCCAACCATGCTTATTTTCTCTGCTGCACTCCCTCCCTCGCTTTCTATTAACCCCGTTTCTCTCTAACTCACCCACCTCCCCTTCTCTCCCCCCTTCTCTGTGTATTATTTCTGCAGGCTCCAGTCCTATCCATCAAGACATCCCACTACCACATCCCCTGTCACTCCCAGAGTCACCCTCTGTGCCCCCACCACACACACACACACACACACACACACACACACACACACACACACACACACACACACACACACACACACACACACACACACACACACACAGCGATGGCGTCTCCAGGACGTGAATCATCGCGGCACGTTGGCAGACGACAGCTCTCGTCCCTTTTGAATGACTGCCCATCATAAAAGATGGATTGACGGATGAATGGGTGTGGTGAATAAATGACTTGATGGGTGGATGAGTGTGTGGATAGATGGGTGGGTGGATGAATAGAGGGATAAATGGGTGGATGAATGGGTGACTCACGACATCCTGATCCGACACAAATTTGCAAATAGGCTCGGAGATGAGCATTCATGCCCCGTGACACGTTTCCCCCCCGAGTGTTTACTTCCTGGTGCATCGACCGCAGCGGGCGGAGTTTAACTGAGTGCATCAAATCAAAGATTTAGTGTTTTGCGTGAGGCTGCGAGCTGCTGGGAGGTCTCACAGTAAAGTTTAACTTCAGACCATCACAGGAGGAGATGTCTCAGAGCCTGCTGCTTCACGGTGGCTTCATTACAACTACTCATCAGTTCATTTCATTGATGTATGGATTTTAAATGTACATTATAAAAGAATCAATACTCACTTGACCAGTAGTTTGGTAATTCATTGCTCCGAGTGTTAAAACAATTAGGCTCGTCGATGTTATTGATAACTGATTAATCATTAGAGTCACTCTGGAGGGACGAACGGCTGCGTTCTCCATTTTATATGACTGTGAACTGAATGTGTTTGAGTTTTTGGACTGTTGGTCGCAAACAACAAACTACTCTCAGAAAATTACCTTCGACTCTGAAATGAAATGTAATTGCAGCTCTAAACACTCAGTTTCCCACTGAGGAACAAAATAACAATAATTTGACACATTACACAAAAACACAATCCAATGATTTGTGAATAATCAATTAGTTGACTGACAGAAAAATAATCAGACAATTTTGATGATTGATTGAATCATTTCAGTGATGTTTTTAAAATACATCAAATTCTGTGTTTTCAGTTCCTCAGATGTGAATGTTTTCTGGTTTTCTTTGATTTCTAGAAAAGTGAACAAACATCTCTGGGTTTTGGACTGTTGGTGAGACAAAACAAGACATTTGTGACATTTTGATGTGAACTGTTCCTTTAATAGGATGAAGTGTCGTCAGGTCTTTGTATAAACAACAAAAGAAGAAAATGAGTTGATGTATAAATATGAAGCTTTACGTTATTTCTCGGTCTGTCGCTGTTCACAGATCCTGTTGACTCGTCCCAACTTGTACAAGGTGTGTAACCTGAAGCCTTCCCTCCTGTTTGTGTTAGATTATGCAGTGTGAGAATGTGTGTGTGTGTGTGTGTGTTGGCACACACAACCTAATGTACATATATATGTATGCCTGCTTGTGCGAGAGTGTGACTGTGTGTGTATGTGAGTCCACACCAGGAACAATGTCATCTATTGAGAACCCAATCCACACACACACACACACACACACACACACACAGGGCGGGTGTGAAGTCGACCTGCTGGTGTTTGACTGTTAGATTTAACATGTCAGGTTCTCTCAAGTCTCATTTCCTCGGCCGGCTGTATTTGCCTCCCGCCAACGCTTTAAAAGCTGCCGGCCAGGTGGAGAGGCCAAGCTGTTTGCCTGCGTCCACACAACACACACACACACACACAACACACACAGACACACACACACACAGACACACACAGACACACACACACACAGACACAACACACACACACACACACACACACACGTAAAAAAGACATGTGTAAAAGAAAACGTGAGGTTTGCTTTTAGTCTGAGTGTCATTTTGTCGCTTGGTGTTCATTGAGTGACTCTGCAGTTATTAATCTTTAATAACAAAGCGTGCAAATAGTCTCAGAGGCAGCGGCTCCGTGTGTCAGATGAGATTTCTCCTTCCTCCTTTTTATGTTCTCGGTGTTTTAAAGCTTCATACCAGATGAGCCAAAACAAGCACTCAGCATTTCTCCCTCTCTCTCCCCCTCTCTCTCTCTCTCTCTCTCTCTCTCTCTCTCTCCCCCTCTCTCTCTCCCCCTCTCTCTCTCCCCCCTCTCTCTCTCTCCCCCTCTCTCTCTCTCTCTCCCCTCTGTCTCTCTCTCTCTCTCTCTCCCCCTCTCTCTCTCTCTCTCTCTCCCCCTCTCTCTCGCTCTCTCTCCCCTCTCTCTCTCTCTCTCTCTCTCCCCCTCCCTCTCCCCCTCTCTCTCTCTCTCTCTCTTCAGGCCAAGAAAAAAACTGAATAATATTCAAACATTTGTGAATGTCTGCACTTTCATCTCGGCCTGAATGAACAGAACTACTCATAATAAAAGTCCTCCGCCCCCACTCGGCGTAGCAGACGAGTCTCCATGGTTACGGCACCAGCAGGCTGTTTTGGCTGTTGTGGTGAAGCAGAATTCCTTCATGGATGACCGAGCAACACGCCTCTACATGTGGGTCGGTTTCCAGTGCTTTAAAAAGAGCTAAATATACATCATTACAGGGCGACGCCAGAGTGGAAATTCTGCTCTCGGCATGGATCTGGATCAGCGTTCTGTTTCTCTGCTGCGGCTGCCAAACATGTCAAACACATTTTTTACTATCCTACTTTTTTTCCTCGTGATGTGTGGCGCTGTGGTGGAATTCCTTCACATTAGATTCAAACCGAGTGTTTTGCCATTGAGGACAACACACACGCTGCTCGCTGTAGTTGAGACTGTGTTGCGTGTCGAACATGTCACAGCATGCGGCTGCTGCGTCGGCAGCGAAGTCGAATCACAATTAGTTCTTCTCGCAGCGTTAAGGGTTCTGGCGTGACGGCGGGATTCCTCCATGGTTGACCGGGCAACTCAAGAGCGCCATTTGGCTCCGTGTCCAGAAGGCTAACCAGCCAAAACAAGGGGGCTAATAAAACTGTCCACTGATAAGCAGTTAATGCCCCAGAACTAATGACTGCACCGCCACCCTGTTTTCTCTCCACCAAATCAGTGGTGTGACTCACACACATGCACACACACACACACACACACACACACACACACACACACACACACACACACACACACACACACACAGAGCTGTGATATCTGCTTCTTACACAATTAAACGTCTTGTGATTGGACAACAGATGAAAGCTTTAAGTAATGAGGAGCAGAGAGGATTCTGGGAGCTCGGTGGAAGTCGTGTTGCTAAAAACCGAAAGAGAAACATTTTAAAATGAAAGAAAATTAACTTTCATCAGAAGGAAACCACAAGAGAGAGTTTGTCAAGATATTATCGAATTCTTTGAAAGTTTCCAGGAGTTAAAACATTCATAAAACCAGAGAAACAAATGTAATGGAGGAGGATATTTTACAGTTTAATAATAAACTGTATTGTCCAAAATGACAATTCACCTTTTTTTATCTTTTTCTGCATTATGTTTTCATATCGGCACATATATTAACATCTATGACAGCGCCAATACCAGTCAGGCTCTGATCAGTGGAGGAATCAATAGAAAAATAATCACCAACTATTTTAATAATCAATAAATCCTGAAAGTAATTTTCATGGAAAAATGGCAGAAATGCTCTCAGACTCTCAAATATCCAGGTTTGTTGCTTTTTTCTGTTTTATATCATATTAATGTGAAAATGAAAGACATTTTTAATTGCAACCCTAAAACATAGAATGATGCTCCGTAGAGCGCATACCTCAGCCAAGACCCAACAGTCCCTTCTATCCGCATCAAACTGTACTCACGCAGATACAAGCCACCTAAATGTGCCTGATTTCTTTCATCCAGATTTATTTAACACCAATCCTCCATCCAGGTTCAACAGAAATCTGTCGAGTAGTTTTTGTGTAATCCTGCTGACAAACGGACACGGGTGGAAACACAACCTCCTCATGGAGAGCTGGTTCTTCATCCTACAGCAGAAGTGTCGACAGATAATCTGCAATAAATACGTTGAGGACATGTAGAGCCGAGCTGCAGGTCTCCCCACCGAGACGTGAGCATCACAACAAGAACAATCCGCTCAGCGTCCTGAGCTCCGGCACTAAAACGGCCTCTATATCAGTGACATCCAGGCCTGAGCAGTTAGCTACACTGATCGCTCATAATGGCCCGGCCGGCCTGCTGCTGCGGCGTCTCCCTCTGCAGCACTACACAGCTATGTCAACTGCAATTATACAGGAAACTGCCACTAGGAGCAACACTGTAATCGCTCCAGAGCTGCAGACACATGGCACAAGTGTTGTCACGCTTTCTCACAGCTTGAGTTATGAAAAAGAAGAAGCTTTTCCCACACCGTCTAAACATGGACATTTGGAGTCACTTGGCGTCTCTGGCTGCCAGCGTTATGCTGCTGGATATGAAAAATAATCTGCTAATTTGAGGACCTGCTGATGAAACAGCACATTAGGAAGATATTTATGGTCACGGTTTTCAATTCAGTCAATAACTCAAATGTTTGAAACTTCTGCCACGTCAGATGGATTTCAAACCACACACATATACTGCAGGGAGGATTATTCCTGTTGCTGGGCGGTATAATGAGTCACCATAAGAATAAATCCAGTTCAGGCACACTTGTGATTAAGCATCCGCCCTGCTGAGCTCCCTGTGGAAGAGGAAAACACACGTCCATCAAGAGATCTCTCATTACAACACTGCTGTCTGTCCTCCATCTCCTCCGCTCTGCTCCGTCACATCACAGCTCACACGTGTTCCTTTAGTCGCTGCGATTCAGGATCAATTCACTGATTTTCTTCTGTGTAGTGATGATTTCATAAAGCAGGCGATCCGCTGTGATGAACACATTCTGTCTGACGTGATCTGTTCTGATAACGGTGACAACGTGAGTGATGATTGTTTAAAGCCGACAGGTGTTGATTGGACTCTTGTTTGTTCGCTCACAGGACCGACGTGGCTCCGGGCCAGTGTTCAAAACTAAAAGTGTTAAATTAACTCTGATGGGTGTGAACTTTTATAAACACTGACACAGCACAAATTTATACACTTTGACTTGAATGAATCATTACGGCTTTACTGCATAAGAGAGCCGGCTGAATCCGACATTATGTTTGTGTAGAGTTTCCACACATCGAGTCGGCCTGATCCAAAGAAGAAACACCGGCAGCTTTGTTATATTGTTGTTGTGACTGCAGCAGAGTTCACATCCTGTAATATTTCCCCATAAATAATATGCAACTCACGTTCTAATGGATTCAGACATACTAAAAAAACTCACATCCTGTCTCACCAGACTAAACAGCATGCTGGTGAGGATTTCCAGACCGACCATTTTTACTGTGGCTGACAGTAAAAATAACCAGTTATCTCCAACAACAACTTTTCCAACTAGCTAATTAACCACATGATGTTTAAGCCTTGTCGTGCTAATGTCAGCTGCAGTGGACCTGGCTTTCAGGCCACGCGTCCCCACACCTAAACAACTGAACAGGTCGGCTGTCAGGGTCGTCTACAAAACATCACGACCGTTGCAGTGCACTAACGACACGTCATGCTGTCACTGTTTAGGCACTAAAACTACTTGGTTAGGATTAAGAAAACTATGTGGTTTGGGATACCAACGTAATTTGATCCGTATCCTCATCTGCTCTCAGTTTACAGCGCTGTTGATTCTACAGGCCTGTTGGGTTCTCGTGACGTCGACTAGTTTCCAACAGGTGAGTGAAAACAGCAGCTGGAGACTCGTCTGCAGCGTGGGGGGAAAAAACAACAGCAGCTCTGACAGACTGACAGGCTCTGCACCGACTGTAACCCAGAGGAAATGTATTCCAAAGAATTACAGCTCATGACAGCAGCGACTGTAGATTGCAATCAAAAGAAAACGCAGCACAGCATAAATGTTTCTGCAAATAGTGAAGCAGGGAGCTGTTTCGAGGCCATTGACTCATCTACAGCACATTATGGATTAAGCCTCCACAGAGCAGACTGTCTGTTCGGTTACACATTTTTATTGGCCTCTATTTTAAAACATATTGAAACCATGACAACTGCAAAAAGACCAACTTCAGCTCTCTGTCCCGGTTTACACTGTCGGACCCTTTGAATCCTGCAGCCGGCGTCATCAGCAGAAGCCCGGTCTCTGTTCTCTGTTGTTATCTTCCACTAAGAATAGCACCGGGACGAGCCCGGTCCCACACCCTTCAAAAGCCTGCAGGGCTCTTCAAACATCCCATGACTGTTTTATTTTCGTGTTCTGACAAATGTGCCGTATGTGCAATCGACAAGTGGTGTTTCACTCATGGCAGGAGGAGCATGACTCACAGCGACAGAATAGTAGCCAGCTGTAGGCAGAGAAACTGGAGATGCCTCATCCCCCTATTTTAGCCCAGAAAGGCTGCAGGAGGAAGAGAGCGAGAGTGAGGGATCTAAATCTCATCTACCAACGTGATAGGCTTACTCCACAACACGCACACATCAGGGTTTTTTACTTTTCTCCAAAAGCTTTTGAAAATGGAAAGGAATAAAAAAAAAAACTGTCCTGATCTCTAAACCCGAAGAAGAATCCTTCTTTCCACTTGTAGCTAAAGTTTGAAAAGCAGGGAGCCAAAGATTAGACTTATCTTGTGGAGGATACACAAGGTGTTTCATAACAGAGGAGCTCAATCCTATTTTGGATGATATTGATTTATGAAATAGGGAGTAGCTCAGACGTAGACAAGGAAACACGGTCAGAGAGGTGAGGAGGGGGAGGAGGAGGAGGAGGGTGTCTGGGGAAGATGTCTGACGTCGTCTTTATGACAAATCTTGATTGCCGAGATGAAGATGGGATAAAACCTGAAGCTGCTGTTGGATAAAAAAAATAATGGATTTCAAAGCTGTGAACTCTTCGGGGAAAAAAGAAAATAAAACCAGTCTTGTTAGCAGAGCGATGAGTCGGGGGGTGACTACTAATCAAAAATCGATCTAAATTAGCTTTTCGTTCTGATCTTTAAATCCTACAGGTACTATCAGATGGTTTATTTTCTGTCTCAGAGATGATTTATTGATTTGTTTGTGAAGACGGGACAGATTTGAGAAACTGTCAGAAACTGAATTTCTATCTTTTGTTGTTTAGTGTTGAATCTCTGAAGGCTGTTTTTTATTTTTTCCTGAATCTTTCTATTTTTGGTGAATATGATTTGAACTTGTCTAACACTAACCTGCACACACACACCAGGATAAAGTCAAGCTGCTGATTAAAAGTACCTCTTATCTTTAAAAAATGAACGTCGTCAGGACGTAAAACCAGCAATCTGTTGATCTTCACTCATCCAGATGTGACGGTCTAACAACGACACAGCTGTGCGTTTTAAATCGAAAATAACATTTAAATTAAAATCTCCAGGCCAAGTGTCACTTATGGAGCATTTAACAGATGATAGGAGTCGTTCAGAGCACAGGATGCGTCTGTCCACCACATTCGACTACAGAGAGTTCGTCTCCACCGTCTCCATGAATGATGTGCAGTACTTTGAATTTCCACAACCAGTCTGTACCGAGCTTCTCCGGGTCATCTCGGGTCAGAAGCTTCTCAGCACATCAGCGATTATGTAAGCTTTGAGTGGTAAAAGAAAAAAAAGGAAAGCCAAAGACAAGAACCAAAGCGGCGTTCCAGGGTTTCCTCACAAAACCACAGAACAGACCCACTGACTTTGTTTCCCTCCTCCAGCACACAGCAGGCCAAACACACAGTGTGCGTTACATCTCGTGCAGCGCTGTTCAATACCTGTTAAGCTGATCATCACCTTGAAGAGACGGTCGCAACACACGGCTCCGCTGCCTCCTCGAGGTAATTTAAACCTCTTAAGCCGAGCAGCACATCTTTCTACTGGAGACTGAGGAGCCTTTCAGAGGCGAGCTCTGCTGGTGCCGACGCTCCGACACACAAACACCAGCACCGGGAAATACACAGCCACACCACACACACACACACACACACACACACTGTTTACTTAACCCTTGAAGGTTAGCACAGAGATCTCCTCTGTGAAAATGATAGAAAACATTATGACGAACACACACACACACACACACACACACACACACTGAAGACTGGACCTCTTTTCATTGCAGAGGGAGAGAGAACAACATACAGAGTGTTTCTCACCTCTTTGTGTTGTTACAGCTCTCCTCCTACAGCGCAGTGATGGAGGTGCTACACATACATCCAGTCAAATACACAAACAGGTGACGTGTGTGTGTGTGTGTGTGTGTGTGTGTGTGTGTGTGTGTGTGTGTGTGTTGCAGGCTGTGCGTCCTCATCAAAAAAAGACAAGATGAGGTTATTTACTGCGACTGCCTGGGACACTAATCTGTTTTATAATCCGTTTTTTTTTTCATCCGGGGAAAGTCGACTGAACACGTGTGGCTTTTTTTCAGCCTCATCTTCACACACAGACACTGACGACCCACGATCAGGGTTACAGAACCATCTTGTATGTTGGTGTTGCTCTTAGATCATCAAAATTAATGTTGCTCCAGGACCAGTCGAGTTTTTGTGATGTCACAGCGTCGCAACTCGAAGGAAAAGAACAGAAAAATACTCACATAGGAGAAATTATCCTGTGAAACACGTGTTTAACGTTGTATTTTGAGTAATTTTAAGCATGTTGTTGCCTAAAAATGGAAAATAATTAGTAACCTCAATGACTAATATCAGTAATACCAGTGACTGTAATATCAGTAATATCAGTGACTGTAATATCAGTAATATCAGTAATACCAGTGACTGTAATATCAGTAATATCAGTGACTGTAATATCAGTAATACCAGTGACTCGCTCCAGATGCAAACTTTTAGGTAATTTGAAATGATGCTTCTGCAGCAACACCAAGGCAAAGCTGTGACATCACACCAGTGTGATTGGTTAGTTGCACTGATGGTTACCAGACAGAAAAATGTACCAGATGCCTTCATCTGGACCACATACCGTGTGGGATGATCCAAACCTGGGCCTGATCCAGCCCACCAGAACAGAGGGAGCTGTGGTCCAGATTTGGGCCAGTTCTGGTTGATGTGATTGGCTCTTGGCTGACATCAGGAGCGGACCAACCCAAGCGGCATCATTCCTCACAGTATGTGGGCCAGATGAACTCACCTAGAGTGGGCCGGATCTGGACCGTGACAATTTTGGGTAAGGCATATTGTGATCATTTTGACAGATATGATTCACGATCAGTGGGACTCATCTTTGCATCTCATTTAAATCCTGCTGATATGTTGGGTTCTGATCCAAACCAACAAAGATCTGCGGGTCAGGACGTCTCTGCAGCTCTACAGAACTTTGTTATGAGTCACATTTGACCTTCTTGCAGCTTCTTGCAATTTTAATATTGTGATTTTGATTTAGATTTCACTTAATTGTGCAGCTTCAGTCCTGGAACAGCTTTAATGATGATATGCAGGGATCAACACCAACATGCCTCACTGTGGGCGAGCACACACACACACACACACACACACACACACACACACACACCTCAGTGAACAAATTAACAGCATGGCGTGGAAACCAACACACACGCACAGATCATCAGCATCAGTGGAGGTGGTTCCTGCCACTCGGGGGGGAAACAAACATGGTTCTCTGTGTCGAGGATTAAAAGACTCGCTCGTCTACAAAACACGGCGGTCCCATCAACATGACGCCTGTTTACACACACATACAAGCAAAGTGTGCTCAGCTGCAGGTCTGCCTCGTTTACGTCACCGAGGAGAGCAGAAGAGACCAGAACGAACAGACGAGCAGAGGATCCGGCCCGCTGCACTGAGAACGTATTGATTTACGTCCGGCGGGGGTAGCAGGAAAATAGGTGGACCTCCAGGCCTCCTCTGCAGGCTTCAGGCGGAGAATAATGGCCCCCACGGGACCACTCAAAAGCCTCCAAATTGCCCATCACTGAACAAGCAGAGTCCTTTAATTCATTTAGGGCGTGTGGGACGGAGCAGCCAAGTATTCCTGAACAATCAAATGACATTAAACCAGAGCGAGCTGAAAACACGACGGTGGAGAAGATGTGAGGAATTTAACTCGCTGCTACACAAACTCTGCAAATCAGACTCAGGACAGCAGCCAGACATGAACTGAATCACTACCAGGACCTCAAAGGTCAGGTTGCAACAGCCAAGTGTCTAAAAAAAACACCTTTTGTAGTCGAGCCAGACCGTAAGCCTCAGCTCCTGCTGACGGACAAAAAGCCCTCACACAGGAAAACTGAAGACAAAAAACACAAAACTAACATCAGGAGAACACCAGAGCCGACTGACGGAGTGAATTATTGAAATAATTACAATAATATATTATATGATTTATATTGTAGGCTACAGTCGTGCTGCAGCTACAGATGTTTTCTGATCGCTCGCTCAGTGATCGTTCGGCTGTTTGGGCCGTAAAACATAAAACACTTTGCAAAACGTTGAGAACTTTTATCCGAACTCGTCAGTTTATAAAAGATATTCAGTTCACCGTCACAGAGGAGATGAAATCAGAGTTTTGTTCTGAATACAACAACTCAAAGTAATTAATCAGCCATCAACAGAGTTTGACAACTAATCGATTGATCGGCTGCAGCAGCGAGTGTTGCTCTGCTCTCTGCTGCTCGGCTTCCCTCAGACTCAACTCAGCCTTACTCAGCTTTCTGTAGTTTCCTCTGACACTTCATCCACCCTGCAGACCCCCTCTCTCTCCCCCCTCCCTCTCCCCTCTCTCTGTCCTGTCCCTCGGTCAAAGGAGACATACCCAGACCGCGGCAGGCTGTCAAACGTCTCCATGGCAAAGCAGACGTGAGAGGAATCACGACGAGGTGGGCGAACATCCTGACTTCACCTCTACAGCGGCTCCACACACCAGCACACACCATCACACACCATCACACACCAGCACACAACCGGATGTGGTTCCTTCTCTCTTTCTATTCCTTCTCCAACATGTCGGGATTACTGGGCTCATTAATGCTCCTAATGAGGTCTGTGTCCCCCCACAGCCCGACGCGTCTCCTCCATCTGATGCGCTGCGACGCTAAAACCAACTTCCATTGGCGCACGAGAGAGAGAGAGAGAGCACGCGCAGGCACGCACGCACGCAACAGCACGAGATAGACAGAAAACACAGGATGAAGAACAATGAGGTCACTGACTCAGTTTGGGTGCAACGTTACAGACTTCATCCCAAAATACACCGAGTGAGATACAGTCTGACAGCGGCCCTCCTCTCTGGACCGCAGCCCGGCGTTACAACGCACCTGTTCGGGCTCCGGAGCCAGAGGAATGAGCCTGGTGTGGGGCTTCAGCTGTCCGAGCACCGGGGGAGGAAACACAGCGAGGAGGCGAGGGGAGGAGGTGAGGGGAGGAGGTGAGGGAGGGAGGAAGGAAGGAGGGAGAGAGAGAGAGAGAGAGAGAGGGCGCAGGGCGGAGAGCGGTAGCTGGGATAAGTAGCCCAGCAAGCAGCTAATAACACAGATCTCCTAAAAATACCCCGGACACACACTCACACACACACACACACACACACACACACACACACACACAACCCGGATGTGTTATCAAAGATTTCACTAGTGTGTGTGTGTGTGTGTGTGTGTGTGTGTGATATTCCAACAGTAAACATTTCGCTGTGATTTTCTCCTTGAATGTGCCCCGCACACACTTTCTCTTTCCAGCAACACGCACACACACACACACACACACACACACACACACACACACACACACACACACACACACACACACACAGGAAGGACTGAGATCATGATTTGAACACAGACTGACCGTCAGAGTCTCCTCCACGTTTATATCCTCCCCGTGTTATTCAGCCTAAATCCTTCCTCTCCCTCCGGCGGCTCCGGTGGTGGAGGCTCCGGCGGTGGAGGCTCCGGCGGTGGAGGCTCCGGCTCCGGCGGTGGAGGCTCCGGTGGCTCCGGTGGCTCCGGCGGTGGAGGCGGGCTGGTGGCGGAGGCGACAGCGGAGCTCCGGTCTGTCCTCCTTCCGTGTCCACGCAGAGCCGCGCGGACAGAGAGGCTCTCTGCGCGGTGTCAGCTGCGCGCCTCCCCGGCTGGCGGCAGGATGTCTCCGGAGCTGAAGTTGGAAGCTGAAGCTGCTTCACGGTGGAAAATTTTAAAAAAAAGCACCGAGTGGAGACTTCAGATGAACCCAGCAGGCAAATCCTCAAGTAGAGCAGAAAAAAAACAGGAACAAACCAGAAGAATGGAAGAAAGAAATGCTGGTTTGGAGGCGGAGATGGAATAAATCACATCGCTGTGCGCTGCGGTGGATCAGAGCTCCAGAACCACGAACCGGGCTGAGAGGCTGCTGCTGCTGCTGCTGCTGCTGCTGCTGCCGGACCGCAAACCTCCACGACTGAACACGTCCCGTCCTCCCGAGCTGCTCCACACAAATGTCCGCTGCTCAGCCTGAAGGATGAATTTCCACCCGGAGGAGGAGTGAGGGAGGGGGGAGGAGGGGGGAGGGAGGGAGGGAGGGAGGCAGTGCCTTGCATTCTCTGAATTACTCCACCCACAAGCTGCCTCCCCCTCTCCCTTTTTCCAGCCCTCCACCTCTTTCATTCACCAGATCTCCTCTCTCGTCTCCCACATTTCTTTTCTTTTCCTCTTTTTCCTCCCCCCTCCTCCCTCCCTCCCCCCTCACAGCCTGTTTGTGTCTGTAAAGGCTCGCGCTCTAATCACCAGCAAATAAATCAATATGTTTATCCAACGCCTCCTCCGTGGAGTTATGATGAGGACATTGATCCGGGGTGTGAATGATCATCATGTATCGATACCAGCGTGGCAGTGAGGCGGCCTGTCTGATCAGACAGAGGGAAAGTAACCGAGTACTTCAGTACAACTGTGAAGTACTGGTACTTTCTCATTACCACAGTTCAGAGGGAACTAATTTCACTACAAGATGCAAGATGTTTGCTCACAGAACAGATGAAATGTGAAAGTGCAGTAGATATGTTGATATCGTCATGATATTTTAATGATTTAGTCTTTTTTCATGAGCAAAAACATCCAAAAGACTCAGTTCAGCGTCTTTGCGAGCTGAAATGAACGTTTGACATTCGAACACTTACAAAGTTCAACCAAAAATGAAAACTCGCCCTCCGTGTTGGAGGAAAGTCAGGCGAAGTCTCGTAGTCCACAAAACATTTCTGCCTCACAGTAAAACAGACAAACACATAATGGCTGTCTGTTGTAATCCAGAGTATCCGGAGGCCTCAAGATCCCACGCTGAGGCTTAAAGTCGTGACATCACTGTCTTCACTGTAGCGGCTAAGCTAAAAGTGTTAGCACCCCGTCTGAAGCGGGCGATCGAGCTCGACTGCACATCGAGGGTAAAAATAATAATATAAATAATCAGTTTTGCCGGACTGGACGAGCTGTGTGGAGACGTTTGTCCATTTAGAAATCCTCAAAAAGACGCTCCTTACTGTGCAGAACTTGCCTTAGAAACATCATGTTTTTAAGGTTACTTCAAGATGAAAGTAATCCAGTGATAGTTATCAGTTCATCCATGAGTTCACTGCGAACAGGAGGTGCTAACAGCTAATTCTGCAAAGTTTTAATCAAGTATTTTTTGTTTCTTTGGTTGTTTTTCTGTTTTAAATCAAGTCTCCAGCTGCTTCAGCTGTTCAGCAGAACGCTGCAACTCGGTTTTACTGTGAAGCTCCAGAAATGTTCTGTGGACTACGAGACTTCACCTGACTTTACGTAGATTAATGATTCACAGAAAATGACTGGATTTACATTTCTGAGTGAACTTTTCCTTTAAGTTTAGGATCTAAATAATGTTTATTCATGGCAGTAGTTATGGCTAAATACACAAAATCAAAAAAATCTCATTGGTGCAAAAACCAAACAAGATCCAGTTGATCAGTTACACTTAATAATGAAATTATATTTGACATTTAACTTTTCTTTAATGAATATTTCTCCACATAAAAAAAGGTAACCGAGTTCCTGTCCCTCCAGAATAAAGAAACATGTATCTTTGTGAGGTAAAAGCCTGATTTATTTGCTGCCTTTGCTCATATTGACTTTATGGACACGCTGACGGCACCCGGAGTGGTTTTATATGTGCCTGTGCATTTGAGCGCTGCATGAAATAAGGCTTGATTGGATATAAAAGCTCAACTAAGTGTTCTATGAATTCATAAAAATCCCTCTTTGTCTGTGATAAAAGCCTCATGTTTTTGTCTTGTAATGGCTTTCTGGTCTTTTTCAGCGGGAGCGCGGTTCATGTTCACCTCTCAAGACTCGACTGTAACCTCATGCTGGTGGCTGCAGGCTCCAGAAACACAGAGTTTTGATTTGGAAATTCAAAGACAGAAGGATTGTGACCACGCATATTTATTCAGTCAGTTGTTGCTCCTCGTAGCACACACGGTGTTAAAACCCAGTCCTGCTGAAGGCAGCGTGGAGGAAACAGTCTCCAGGACGAAATGATGATGTGTTCACAATTGTTCACAATTGAGCCACTGACCACAGAGATCAACTCGTCAAATACTGATGCCTTCCACCCGACCTACAGTTCAGAAGCGTCAGTATTACTATCTTACTTACAGGAGCTTTAAGATGCAAATATCACACCAGGATCTTCTCCTGAACCTAACCGAGCGGTTTCACTGCCTGAAGCTGAGGAAACTGCAACGATACGACAAAGGTCCAGAACACCGGCCGCTGTTCACTGAACGGGTCACGTTGTTTTGAGAGTCATCAACCTGTTTAGTCGTTTAGGTGTGAGGATGGGATGTTATTGAAGCAGGTAGCATGTTAGCATGCTAAAATAATGATATTTAGCACTGAACACAACACACAGCTGAAGGGAACGTGATTAGTTGAGGTATTTGGACATAAACCAGAGTGGGTCAGACTACAATGTGGACCTAATGAATGAACTACAGATGCAGCAATCCATCCAATAGTTGAAGACACTTTGTACTAAAAACAATCATGGTGGCACTGGAGGAAAGTTTTCTACCTCTGGAAACCACGAAGATTGAAAACTTCAACACAACACAATATTTCTGGCGTTTGTGTTGAGAAGCTGCGATGGAAGGTCGCTGCCCCAGATCCTGGTGGTCATGAACAGTGAATGAGTGAACACACTTCCCTCCACACATAGTTGCTGTTCGGGTGCCTACAAGCAAGGCACTTAACATGCAGCGGTTCTGGTGAAGGTGCAGAATATGTCATAGTCTGAGTGTGAAGTGGGGTCATGGTAAATGGCTCATGGACTGCATTTATACAGAGCTTTGGTACAGAGAGCACTGAAAAGCACTTTACAATATTGTGCATTCACCCACGCACACAAACCGACTCACACACCGACGGCAGCGGGCGGCCGTGTGCGGTGCCAACCTGCTCATCAGGGCGTCGTGTTCAGGGCTTCATGTTTGGCTCAAGGACACTTCAACATGCTGTTCACAGGAGCTGGGAATCGAACCAGAAACAACGGACACGGGGCTTTGTTGACGATTTATATGACAACAAGTCGGTCAGCTGATCCAAGAGGGACCGGACCTTCTTCTTCTTCTGTTCTTCGTCTGGTGCAGATGTTATCCTCGTGTCACCCGTCGACTCGAGAGGCTGACTGCCTGTAAAAACTGCTTTAATTTGATTCAGCTTTGTTCCCGTTTGTATGAGCCGAGCGTAGGTGTCACTTTTGAGTAATGTATGTCTCATTTAGAAAAGGAGTGTAATGTGAAACTTGAAGCCGCTCATTTAATTTGTTTCATTTCATTTATGTTTAATTGGCAGTTGAGTCTTTGTAGATCAAACAAACAGGAGTGTGAAGACGAGAAGCTTCTGTGTGAACCGGCTGCTTCTGTGAACGATCATATATGAAAGAGAAGAGGTGAAAAGAAAAAGCAGCGAGGTTCGTGTAAAGTGGATATTTTTAAAAGCGAGTAGAGAAGGAAGATATGTAGTTTTGACGACGTACAGAAAATCTCTGTCGTGCCATTAAAGAAGCCATTGAGCTGAAGTGGAGTGATCGAGGAAAGAGTGATATGATTGAGGGGGAAGAGCAGTGAAACATGTCTTGGAAATTGTTGGTGTTTTGTCACAGAACTAGGCCATCTTTGAGAGTGTTATTAGAAGTGACAGCAGACATTGTCCCTATTGTGTAGAAAAAATGTTCCATGACTCCGGGGCTGAGTCACATAATTGAAAATGTTTTGTTAAATGTCACCAATGAAAAAAGCTAAAATTGGACGATTGACCACCTCAGCCTCAATTCTTTGGGAGAAAAGCCCCGACTTTTGTTGCAGTCGAAGCTTTTCTGGAGGACGCTGGAGGTTATGTGACAGATCAGCTGAGGGTGAACACAAACATCTGAACTTTCTCCTCCTCACAGCTTCAGAACAGCCTCGTTACTGTAGTTTGATGCATCTGAGGTGAATTATGGATTATTGTTATTTGGCGTCATCGCACGCCGCCTTCCCAACATCACAAGACTGATGTCGACCTATCAGAGCACATCACGCACGGCAGACGCAGCGAGACGAAACAAAGACGTAAAGACGTAAACAGACAGAGAGGGAGGCTGGAATGGGGAGAAAAGGCGTGTTAGTGTCTCGTATCTGCAGAGAGTTTCTTATTTTCTCTCTTTGTTGCTGCTCGGGACGCTTTACCAACCCAACATGTGGCTGTTTGACGTCCTGGGAATGAGACTCAACTATCAACTATCTTTGTGGTGCGTTCAGGAACAGCTGGGACAAATCCTACTGACTCTACCTTTAACTTTAATAGTCTTTGAATTATATTAATATGACGTGAGCTTCAGTTAGCTTTGACCACAAATGTCCTTCAGAGGGAGACATTTTACTCTGATACTCTGAGTACATGTCAGAGCCTGTACTCTATTACTTTTACTGGAGTAAAGAAGTTGAATCAGTACTTCTACTTGTACCAGAGTCTGTTTATACACAAGTATCTGAACTTCTACTGGAGGAAACAATGTGTGGACTGTTGACACCTCTGAACCAGAGTGGGTCAAACTAAAAATGCTGACCTAATGATGTCACCAAAGTCATTAGCATTCATCTTCTGGACACCTGCTATCTCTACCTAATTATATGGCAATCCATCAAATAGTTGTCAAAATATTTCACAAAAAAAAAGACTCATTTCAACGCGTGGTGGCGCTACAGGAAAAATCAGTTGATCACCAAAGTCAGCAGTAATCATCCCCTCGTAACCGCGAACGTCTGCACCAAATTTCACACCAATCCATCTGGTAGTTGTTGGGATATTTGAGTCTGGACCAGAGCAGCTGACCGTCATGCTGCTAGCTGCATGGCTAAAAATAGAGGATGACTTGAGTAGTTAGCATTCAGAGGGAACGCCACTATAACTGAACAGACAAAGAGAAGAGTGCCTACCCTCAACTAACTCATCGACACATGTGAGGAGAACAATCTTCAGTTGTTACTTTTACTGAGCAACACACTTCGGCTACACTGACAGAAAAATGAAAATATTCTGATGTAAACTTTGATTGGTAACATTTGCATTTTACTTCTGCTGACTTCTCACCGACGCTCACAGACATCATACGATACGACACCGAGGTCAGCGGACTGTCAGCTGTACTCCAACTGTACCTCGCAGAACAGACTACCAGACTTCTTCTGCTCAGTGCAGCATCCAGGCACCACTCTAACATCTTAGCGCAGAGCGAACACTAGCTGCTGCAGGAGGTATCCGCTGCTCCTAACATCTTCAGACAGGCCAGGCTTTACTGAGGGGGGTGGTGTTTCAATATTCATGACGGTACATGACAGAAGCGTCGATGAGAGGAGAAGTAGGAGTAAACCAACGCCACAGAGGGAGACAGGAGAGCCGGGAGAGAGAGGGTGAAGGGAGGGAGAAGTGATATTGAGTCTGACAAAGACAGAGAAAGTGTGCGAGCTGGAGAGGGAGAGACTGAGGGAGAAGGTATGATACTATGAGCTGCCAGAAATATAGAGGAGCCGGCCGAGACAAGAATACACTATAGGCTACAGTATGTTATGTCAGACAAAGCAATAATGGAGTTTTCAGTCGAGATAGCAGCTGCCGCCAGAACCACTTCAGTCACAGGTCATAGTTTAGTTTCAATAGTTCGATCAATCGTCCTGAACTTGATGTTCAGGATGATCAGCATGAACATGTGGTTCATTTTATTCTCATGGCCATCGGTTTAAATGGTTTCAGCTTCAGCTAAGCTGCTGTTGCTATGGAGAAGAAGCCTGGAGCAGATTAAAAATGTTTTATAGTTGGCACCATACTTCCCAAATTCATCCAAAATTGATCCAGAATCCAAAAAACAAACTGATCTGAATCAAATCAAACGAGAAGACGTTTATTTCTCTTTCTTTTCTTTTAATGAGAACAAACGAGTGCATCACTGTGAATCGCTTCCAGGGGAGAAAGTATGAAAGTGTGTGTCGCCCCAGAGATTTAACACCTTCCAGCGCTCTCCATGACGGCTCGCTGAACCTCACCAGAAAGTTTGGCCATTAAACCAAAACACTTTTGCCCTCTGACGTGGTCGGATGACACAGTGTACAGGCTGGTTTCTTTTCTATCTTAACCTGGCCCTTATTTCTCACTTCATAGGGCAGATTATTTTCCTGCGTTGGCACTGCACACTGCCACAGGACGTAAATCATGAGGTGCAGAATCATCCAGTATGAACATAACTCTCATGGATACTTGGCTGGATTTAAACAGCTGAATGTGTAATCAAGTTTCTACAAAGTTTCTCTGAAGTTTCTTCGGGACAAAGAAGTCGCCTATATTAGTTACTGTTCAGTGTATTTGTAAAATGTGACATGTTTAGCATCAATAAAATGTTTCTTCTTTCATAAATTGAGTGTAAATGGTGAAATCAGTGTAAACAGTGTGTTCAAACAGCTGCTAAATGTTGGCAGGTCAGACTTTAGCACTTTAGACACAGAAGCAGACAGGCTGGTGCAGCCATGCTGCCACAAACTGACACTTTCTACAAGGAAACACACAACTTACTGTTTTCATTTAATGCTGAATTTACAAGAAGGAGACAATGATTCAGAACCTGTCAGAGACAGAGTTTCACTACGTTATAAAGTTTGTTTTAACTCAACAACTCTTTAAATCTGACCTTTTTTAAAGGGAGTCTGGTGATGTTGTGGTTACTAGTTATCTTCATGTTTTGATTTAATGCTGAATTTACAAGAAGGCACCAATGATTTAGAATTTGTCGTAGCTGTTCAACAAAGTCTGTTCAGTTTCTCCTCATGAAACAAATCTTAAAATCACTACATTTGTTAAGGGAGTCTGGTGATGTTGCGGTCACTAGTTCAATGGTTGGATCAGTTGAAACAGACGGTCTGCTGCTAACATTAACAGGTGAACAGAGACCAAACATGTAATTTACATCACAATGAAGTACCTGGAGATCAGACAATGTGGAATCCATTCTTCTTCTTCTTCTTCTGTCACAGAAGACGTCAACTGAGTAGGCAGTCCTTCAATGTGTCCCAGGACACATGTGCAGAGACACTGGTAAAAGAAAGATGTGGTCACATGTGGCCCACCACCTCTGGATGTGGTCTGAGCGATCTGATCTGAGATGTGTCCTCAATGCATCTTGGAGGTGTTCACACCTGTACTAAACAGCTGTCCACCTGTGGTCAGATCGCTCAGGCTGGATGTTAACACCACGTCTGAACAGAGCCTCACTCCTCTAAATGTGCACAAAACGAACCGGATGTTTACATCTTGAACTAAAATAACTCACCCACCTTAGAAACAAAAAGCAGAGAGGCTGGTCGTACAGTAGAGAGAGAGACGCTGGAAACATGAGGACACACAGACAGACACAGGGGACAGAGGCAGGACATGTGACATTAAAATGACAGATGCATTCAAACACACACATGCAGAGACGCTCACATGCACGCAGGCATTGAGGCTAAAAGAAGGTAAATCTCTGCAGCTGTACGGCTCCTCGTCTCCCAGTGTGAATGAAGGGAAGGCGTCAGGCAAGCTGGGGCCCATCCGTGCGGCTGTATCTAATGAAAAGTGACAACTCCCTTCTCCCGGAGAGCCTTCCTGTTTTGCTAGGCTTCAAATCCTATTTGCTTGCCCCCCCCCCACCACCGCCACCACCACCTCCCACACCATCACTACCACTCTCCGTCTCTCTCCTCTCATCATCCTCTCACTTTCCTAATGAGTGTTCCCCACTTTCTGGAAAATGTGTCGCCAATATAGTCTTATTATATTTTAAACATTGTAATTGTTCCCCAGCAAAAGGGAAAGAGGGGGGGGGGGAGGGAGGAGGGCTTTTTAAATGTGTGACAATCTGAAGAATTGGAGGCAGTGACTAGATACTGACTGGCAGAGAAAGCAGGAGAAGCAGAGCGACGGTTTGACAGAGTAATTTGAAAGATAGCAAGTAAATTGATTATTGAATGGCAGGTATTCAGAGCATGTCAGATTATCTGATGAGCATGTGATAGGAAAACTTTGCACTGTACTCAATCAATCTACAAGAAAAGATAAACCGCCGCTCTGATGCGACGACTCTCCATCTGCGGCGGGCGTTTAAAAGTCGATGAAGCCAAATAGCTCTCGTATGAGACGGGTCGGGCGTCGTGCAGCGTTTGAATCCAGAACACACTTGGTTTGCATTTTATACTCTGCAATTGAAAAACATTGCCTTCATGTCTGCACAGCAGCAGCAGCAGCAGCAGCAGCAGCAGCAGCATGTATATGTATGTTTATAGACACCATTATTTCCAGTGTGTGTGTGTTTTAAAGTAGGGGTGCGTGTCCTCGGTGTAAGAGTGTTTTTGTGTGTTTTCCACTCCTGTGCCTATTAGGGCAGTCAGTTAAATTGGCGGTGCAGGATACAGTATGTGGGTTAGGGTGCCGTCCTCCTTGTTAATATTTCATCTCAGCGCTGGCAGAAAGAAATAGGGCAGAGACACACAGAAGGCCTAATGTGACTGTGAGATGGGGGATGTGTGTTCATGTGTGTGCACACATTTGCAGTTTTTGTTTATTTCTTATTGACTTGATTGATTTCTGACTGTATTGCTCCTGTTTGGATGTTTCTTTGCATGAATAAAAGAGGCTGCGACACGTCCTCTGTGTGTGTTTCCATCTCTGTCCATGATGAACACACAAACACAAACACATACAGTATCAATGCGGATCAGTAACGTGTCCCGGCACACGTGTGCTTTGTGTTGTCTTCACGTGTCACACTCTTATCTCGCAGCTATGATCATGTTTGTCACGTATGTGCATGAAAAGCTTTCTGCAGTGTGATCGAACAAAACGCAACTTGACACTTTTTTCCGACATGCTGTCATCAACGTGTCAGCTGCACTCCACACACAGAGTGGTATACATAAGAAATGCATGGCCTCACTTCTATAGGGACGTCTTAATCCCACTGCATTAGCAGGAAGTTACATAAACATGTCGCCAGAGTCAGATGGAGGAGATACTTTCCAGTAGTTTCAGCCTGTAACTGGGTCGAACAACCCATCTGTAAAGCTGCAACTAACAATTATTTTCATTATTAATTATCATTTTCTCAGTTAATCAATTAGTTGTTTGTGTTTAATCAACAAGTCATTCAGGTCACTGTCACAGAGGAGGGAAGAAACCAGCCAACATTCACATTTAGAAGCTGGAATCAGAGAATTTAGACTTTTTTCCCCTTAAATCAAACCTCAAACATATGAATTAATCATTAAAATAGTTGTTGATTAATTTATTAGCTTACAACAAATCGATTTATCGCTGCAGTCATTGTATTAATCGTTGCAGCTCTACCTGCGTACACCCTCTGCATTTTTACGGCAGGAATTTTTAAATATTACAATCCAAAACTGTTTTTTCTATAATATAATGGCCACCAGTGATTCTTCATTCTGATTGGTTGGTTACATACACAGCTGTGTAGGAAGAATCATGCAGATATTATTTTAAATGTTTGATTTTTGTGTCCAAACCAACGAATGGAAAGACAAGAGAGGATTTTTTTATAGTTAGCAATGCTAGCTGAATTAGCTACGGTGAGGCTGTACGTCAGCGTGCGACAGTGTTGTCACGTGCACAATAATATTTGCACCATAATTAAGCACATTGTATGAGATATGATCAGTGACAGATCAGGAACCAGCCTGATGATTCATCGTACACGAACAACGTCAACAAGCTGTGATGGCAAACTGACCCTGGATCTGCCGTTAATGATGCATGCACATCACATCAACGACTCAGAAACTCTTCGTTAGCGTATTTCACCAGTTATTTGTTGATGATCCTTTGATTATCCTTTTTCTTATTGATCGCTCCAAACGACACCTTTCATGAATTTTGGGAGCAGTCCAACATTTAACCTGGACCAGTGTTTTCCCTGGTAACGGGATGCTAACTGCATGCATGTCAGGATCTTTAGACTCCCAGCTCAGCTTTTGTGAAACGTACTCTTCCCAGTTTTACTAGACGTTGCTGAGCAACTCACATAAACAGGAATTCTGGGGTGAAGGAATTCTGTCATGACGTTTAAAACAGAGACGCAAAATGAAATCAGCCTTCAGACAGGAAGCACAGCTGATATCTGATATCTTAACTCAGTTACACGTGGCATTTTGTCGGTTGCCTGCTGCGGTACATACGGCGTGTCAACATACTGTTGATACAGACGGTTCAAAGTGTGATCAGCGTCTCCTTCAGCAGTTAAACAGCTAAACTAAATAAAACCAGAGAAAGAGATGAATGGGGTTTTGGGTCATCATGTTTCCATGGTGATGACACAGCTGCCCGGGAATGTCAACGGAAATTCACTGAGGGTTAACCTGCTGAAGCCGGGGGAGAAATGTCTTCCTCACACCCTTAATGAATAATAAAGTTGAGGAACTGTGGGCCATAAGTCATCCCTGCTGCAGATATCCACTGTACAGCTGCACACACACACACACACACACACACACACACACACACACACACACACACACACACACACACACACACAGGTCTGCAGGTGGACGTCTAATGTTCACACTCACACTTCATTTATTAATTGATTCATTGACTCCAGCTGCTCGGCTTTATTCTGATGCATGATGGATTCTGTATGTTCCTGTTGAACAACAGAGAAAAAGGTATATTCAAGCAGAAATGTTTCATTTCTGAGAAAACTGTGTTTCCACCAGAGATGATAATTGCAGTAATCAGTGGGAACAGTTATCATTTTGTCAGTGTTGTGGGCCGTGCAAAAAATCATAGGAATAAAATGATGGTAGACTCATGTCAAAACATAACGTGGTAATTTTCCCGACCCACTCGCCAGAATAAATGTTGGTAATGTTTCTGCAAACCAAAACAAACTAACACAATGTTCAAACTTTGTTTTCTTTATGTTCCAGTTTTATGTTTCTTTAGGCTCAGGCTTTTATTTCATGTTGATTTTTTTATATATTTTATTATGTAATGAAACTCAGCAGCCTCCTCATCTGTAACTCCGCCATCATCCCCTCCTCCTCATCACACGAGTCAGAAGATGAACACGTGACATGAACGTGAAATGACCTGAAGTGTAGAAATGTCAATATGTGACGTGACGTAACGTGGACCAACCGTGACGTCACTCATAGGTTTCTGAAGAGTGGGTGGTACCGGCCGTGGACCTGAGTCCGCCTCACTCCCAGCTAATCAAATGGGCAAAGAGGTGCAACTGAAGCTACAAAGCTAGCTAAAGCTAACAAGCTATCTGTGTTCACACATAAAGAGAAACACATGTTCATAAAGTAAAGTGACCTACGTTTCCCTCCATTCAGCAGCATTCATTACTGTGGATTTCAGCTCCTCCGTGGCTCGTTGCTGCAGACAGGTCGAGAAGAAAAAGTGAAGATAAATCCATTTCAGTCTCTCCTCGACTCCGGGTGTTTATTCCTCCAGAAGCTCCGGTCTCTGCCCACGGCTGTCTCCTCCAGAGCTCAACAGCTAAGCTGAATGCTAACAGGGTCTCTCGTTAATCCAAAACACCGACGTCTGTCCCTCCACTCCAGTATGTTAGTCCAATTAACCGCACAGCACGATGTACTTTCTGATATTTGCATTAAAATTTCCCCAGAAGGCACCGACACCACAAACATGGCCGACAGGTGAAAATCAGAATTAGCTGAGGGAAGTCCAGCAGACAGCTCGCG
The DNA here is from genome assembly GCF_040436345.1 of Pagrus major. Classification (NCBI taxonomy): domain Eukaryota; kingdom Metazoa; phylum Chordata; class Actinopteri; order Spariformes; family Sparidae; genus Pagrus; species Pagrus major. The sequence continues at coordinate 1,233,671 of NC_133220.1, read as the reverse complement.
GTCGACTGTCACTCAAAGCAGCAACGTTATTCATAATGCATAACTTAACTTAACTTAACTAAACTTTAAGCCTTAATATAATTTAAACAAGCAGGTTCATATAAAAATTCATCCCCATATGAGCATGAAAATCAGCTTTAGAGACCAAATGTGCTTCTTGTACGAGGCTGTAAACATGTTGATGTAAATCGGGCTCTTCGGGGGACTGAGTGGCCGTTCATTGAACTGCAGTTTTTTGGTACTTGACAGTTGGCTTCAGTTTGCAGCCCCAGAGGTTGTCACTTCCACTAACAAATCAGCGGTTTGCAGAAATTTTAACTGCAAAATATTTTATCCTGGCCTGGTTTCTGCCTTTAATTAGGTTTGGAGCATTAGGGCTGCCACAGCGGCCGGCACCAGAGTGTCCTGACAATATTAAACTGACCCGAGAATTATCATGTAAGAGAAGAGTTCTTTAAAGTGAAATACGAGAAATGAAAGCCGAGGGGAGAGGTAGAAAGGATTTTGTTAAGTTCAAGATAAGAGCATATTATAGCCAGTAGAGGAGGGAGATACGGGAGAGGGGATATGATTCAGCGGGGACAAGAGGACGTGCGGCACTTCTCCAAGAGATGAGTTTTCAGCCTGTGGTGGAAGATAACTCTGATGTTCTGACTGGAGGAGGCCTGGAGGTATCACACTGAGCCCTCTCAGCTTCTGCAGCCTTTTCAAAACTCACTCATGCATTCTGTATTACTACTGTCAGGAAATCAGGCTATTTTCCTCTTCAAGATATACGGTCATTACCCGGGACAGAGATATTAAACTGTGTCCTGGTTACACAGGTCTTCAGTCGTCCTGCAGTAACACTGCAGCCTCATCAAGACATCGTTGAACATGTCGTGTGAAACAAAGAGGAACCTTAACAGAGATTTGTATTGTTTGATGTAGAAGCCATGACTGGAAAGTCAAACGATGACACGTTATTCTTGGCTGATAGAGATTGGCAGCAAGAAGACTAATGAGGGAATAACTGATGACACGTCTGCTCGTCTGAGTCGAGGCTTCAAAGAGAAACCGTCAGCGCTTCGCTCCGTCTTATGGATGTGATGAAAAGATACGTCTGCATCTAATCGTCATGAACGGCCGTTACACTAACAGTCAAGCAGAATTAATGGTTAATCTCTGGTCCTTTGTCTTAATACCTCTTGCTAGGCATCAGTTATTAACACAATTTGTATTAATACATTTGTGCAGTTTTGAGTTACGAGGGGTGTTTGTGGAAATCTCCCTCTCTCAAATGAACCAACCCCCTGAAGACCCTCATCAGCAGTCGTTGATGTAAACAGACGCAGCCGGACATTTCAAATATGGCGTCTTCAGCTGCGGTGATTTGTCTCGTGTTGTTGTGGGAACCAACAGTTTGACATTTCTCTGACGAGTGCCTGTTCAAAACATGCTAACTTAGAGGGAATTAGTTACAGCGAGGGATGTTGATGATTAATCATGAGTCGATTAATCGCTGTTAAGAATTAAACCGATTAAAAATGTCTTAACCGACAATCAGAGACAACAAATAAATATTTACAGTAACAGATTACAGATACTTGCTTTTCAAATATATTCAAATAAAACACAAAATACTGCCATGAGAAAATGTATTTAATTAAAATACAAAAAGATTAGATAACATGTGGTAACATATTTTGCACTGGTATGAACACGAGGGTACCTTGAGACTTTGGCTTGTCTTTTGGTGTGCCTTGGACACAGTTAGCTACCGAGACATCAGAAAACTTGTAGCGTTTGTTTTATGCTTGTTATAAAGAAAAGTTCTCATAACCCGTCAGTCACAGGGCCACGCAGCCTCAACACTTCACCCTGCACCTCCATCCCAACAGGAATCACAAGTGTTCAGGGCAAAAGGTGAAATAATAAAATGTGGTTATTAATTTCACCTTTTGCCGTCGCGCCCCCGGAGACACTCGCCCGGTCCTGCACTCAGTTTTTCTGGAATATATTTTTTGTGTTTTCATTAAAATGATTAATTTAGAAACATAAATTAATTAAAATCCGAGAAGATAAAATGAGTTTGAACTCTCAACTGAATAATGTTTTAATCACATGGGCTAATTTTTCTATTCATAAATGCAAATTTACAGGTAAAAAGTGGAACTCTTTGGCTTTCACACTGGAGGTCATCAGCACATCGACTCCATTTGTTTTTCTATTAATCCAAAGGCAGTTTAAATCATTAATACTTTGGCTACGTCCTGTTTTTTTAACTCCCCCTGGCTCACAGCTGTTGGATTTTCTTTTAAGGTCGAAAAAGTAAATGTGCTCTTCTGTTTTTTTTTTACTTTGTGGAGCGGGACTGATCATCTGAGCTTCCTTTAGTCCAAAGACATGCAAGTCAAGTTCACTGGAGACTGCATGAATCTATGTTGGCTCCGTGATACACTGGAGACCTATCCGTGCTTAAAATACACAGCTCCTGCATAAGGCGCTGTTCTGACTTATATCATTCACTCAGTTCTAGTTTTTGGACCGAGCCGTTGATGTTACGTAACAAATCCCACTGAACTGCCGGAGATCAGAGGAGGAACATATGGGAGTTCTGGTGTGTGAGCGTGAGGAGGAGATCAGTTACATGTGAGCTCAGAGTGAAGATCCGCTGTCATTATCGGCAAGTATCCCTGCAGCACGTCTGTGTGCGTCATGTTTGCATCACTTTGTCTTTATATGCATCTGCACAAACCGATACATCACAATCATAACGATCATTTCAGAACATCTTACTCCATAAAGTCTAAACCAGGTATTTTAAGCCAAAACACGATGTCTTCTGACCCTAACCAAGTGGTTTTTGTGACTGAACCTCACCAGACTATAGCACACAGCGTTACAACATAAAGTTTGTTATTGTCACAATTACATGATTGGGTTGACGATAACTGTTTCGGATCTATCAGCAGGATGACAAATAATCACATGACCATTTATTTGGAGTCGTGTTTGAGTCACAAACACTTCCACAGTAAGAGCCACAGCCACCAGTGAATCCACAGACGTGTAGCCCGTCAGGCTGATCCAGTAAATAACCTCTGATATTCTTCATGAAGGTAAGATGAAGGCTCACAGCCGCCATGACAGCTGTCCTCGTCCTTCCCTCACAGCACTTATGTATATCAGTATGGTGCTTATGATATTTTAGTTATCGTCCCTTCACTGATACCAACGGCACCAACTGAGTTTGAAGAAAATGATGACGGTCAACGTGCAGAGGAGGAGCTCTGCTGCTGATATTCTGCTCAGATTATTCAGTGGAAGGTGACACAGCATGTCCTAAAATCAATCCTCAAAGCATGTTTAAACAGAGTGTTATTGACTCCTGGTTTGAAAGGTGTTTTTATCAGTGTGTGTCTGCAGCAGCTGGTCAGGCTCATCTAAACACTGTGTGTGTGTGTGTGTGTGTGGATTCTGCAGATCTCAGATTCAATTTGATTTTTTGATTGAAACATTTTTTCAGCACGGACGGCTCTGCCACTGCCAGCAAAGACCAACAGATCGTAGGTCTTCTGTCATTACATGCTCATCCTCTTCTTTAAAAGATTTGGGTATTTACAACAACAGCTCCACTTTATCCTGCCATCTTTTGAAAGGTTCAAATAATATGCACCAAAAATAAAGACCAGAGTTCAACAGAAATACCAGCCGTCAGCGATTCAACAATAACGATGAAAGATACAGTTTCTTCTTTCCAGAGTGAACCCTCTTCCCAGGCTAATCAATAAAGGGTCTTTGAAAAGGAAAATAAATCTGACGTCTCCGGTGCTGTTGGACTCCCTCCAGTACCAGTCAGCTGATCGTCTTCGTGCACACAGGACAAACATGGAATGAAACAAATACTCGGACAGGATAGAAATCAAAAGACTTTTTTGATTTAGAATCAAAACACTCCTACAAAATACTTAAGAGTGTCACCAGAAGCTGAGCATGTATATATAATAACACTGTCAACACATTAAGGAGACATCTGTCCTCACGAGAGATGTGAGACGAATCAAATTATCTTAATCATCAGATCATTAAAATCTCATTTCAGACTCTTTTTTGTGTTTGTCAGAAACAGAAACAGAAAACATTTGTCTCATCGAGGAAGACGAGCTGAGCAACAAACTGATGATGCTTTTTATTTATTTTACATTTCAGGACACATGCAAACAGTCTCGTTCCATATCTGCGCTCATCTCAGTGGAAATGAGACAGAAATCCAGCACAAACACAAACATGGCAGCAAGTCGCAGGAGCTCCTCTTTCTTCCCTTCCTTCCTTCCCTCTCAGCAGGGCAGGTTGTATCATGAAGACTCTTCAGAAGCAGTTCAGCCTCTGTTGACTTCCTGTGGGTAAGTACGGGTCATTTAGCTCCTTAACTCTGGAAAGTCCCTCTGTAAGTGTGATGATGGGAGCAGAGCGAGGAAGTGAACACACACTCTCGGCCTGTATGCAAATAACGCTTTTATTCTGTGGTGCATTAAATTGAAATACTTTTCTTGAACACTTGTACTAATGCATTACATGTAAAGAGTATTTGCATTAATGCTACGAGCGACTTGTTACTCTCCCTCTGCCGTGCTGCAGCCCACGCCTCAACAGCTCAGGAAATTGTTCTCCCTTACTCCCAGAGATGGGAGGAAGACGAGGGTATACAGCGCTTTATCTGCACGCACATGTGCAGACGGTTTCCACAGGCAGTGGAAGAAGTCTCCCACTCCTTTGTTACACAGCCTCAGTACGAATGAGCCTAATCACGCTCAAACCCACTGCGCTACAGTGCGAACACTGGACGGACACGACCCTGCCTGTTGTTTAAATATCCCCCAGAAAGTGTTTTGTTAAGAGGAGCCATAAAGAGAGGCGTTCTGCTTTAAAGCTGAATTAGGCAATTTCACACATTGCCGGCTGCGGCGAGAGGAGGTGAGTTCAGTTCACAGAGCTCGTGTAACTTTTATGCCTCTTTTATCAACCTGATCAGACTCATTTAGGTTCACATAAAGTGTAAATATGTACTAAAGCTTCTCAGGAACCCATGGACTGGTGAATAACATTTTGACTTAACGACACAATGAATAAGTGAAATACTTCAGTGAACGGAAACCGAATGAATAAATCAGACGAGCTCTGTTTTTTATGTAGCTTCCATTTCTTGGATATTCTTATCTAAAAATACCACCAGTGTTTTATGCCTGCGGCTCAGTGTTTCACACCAGACTTTATTATTGCTTGTCTTTATTGTAATTGGGTCGGCAGTTATTAGTTTCTACATGAACTCTGTGCTTTAGGCTGCGAGAGGCCACCGAGGCAGCGGAGGGTTTTTTTCCGAGCCATCGGTTCCTCCTTTTGAGCCTCATTTGTTCCTGATTGTTACCATCACAGGGACGACGCAACACATACATTCACATGCAAATTAGTGAAGTAAGATGACACGAGTCGGTGACCCTCGGCTGCATCTAAAAAAAATAAATCTAATGATTATGTAAAAAAAAAAATCCTTTGAAGCGTCGCTGCAGTGAAACACACAGCCGACAGATCGACTGCAGGAGATGTTACTGACTCTGCAGTTAGTGATCTGAAAAAGTTTCCTCCATTGAGAACTTTTAACACCACGCCCTCGTGGGAGTTTCACCTAATTAACTTTAAATGCTGCTCGCTAAAAGACAACAAACAGAATACAGTAGATTGCATACGTTCAGCTTTATTACAGAAGCTCTCTGCTTTATCTGGGCGATCACTGCCACAGGCCTTTTGTTATGAGCGCAGATGCACGGAGGGATCGGGTTGCTGGATTTCAAACATTAAAGATGAATAATTCAATCACCAGAATAACTGTCGGTACTGTACGTTTCTGTAAAGCACAGATATATTGAAACCGGTCATATATTTTTGTTTCTTTAGGCTCAGTTTTGTTTTTTACTTACGTCTTTTGGCTTAAAACACCTGGTTCAGTTTCCACACAGCCGGCTGGTGATTTTCCCCATGTCTCATTAAAAACACCCATTTTTTTGTCCCCACAAACATCAAAACTGTCCGAAAATCACCTTTTAACTTCTCCACCTTCAGACATGAGACTAAGCTCTACGTGATACAACACACACTGTACAAATGTCCATATGTTATGTACGACACATACACATCTGAATGTCTCCCTGATTTGCAGAAACATTAAGCGCCACTGTTTTTGTTCCAGCAGCCGGTCTGAGGTTCAGCGTCTGTTGTTTTGGCTTCTTCTTACTTTCCATTTTCTTTGAGCTTTTATTTCTGCTGCCAATTTGTCACAAAACTGTTCAAGAGCTTTGTCAGCTAGCTTTAAGTCGAGACCAGCTGGATTTTTAATAAACTCACAAACAGAAAAATCTGGGACTTTCAAGTAAACGGCTTCAAAATGTCGATAACATCGAGAGAGAAGAGGTAAATCTTGAAGGTATGTGCTGTAAGACGCCCCTCCTCTGCATGGCACCACGCCCTGTCAGGAATCCACCTAATTAACTTCAGCACTTAACAACACACCATGAGTTAAGATCAATTACGTCGCCTGTGTCACCATTATTTTTCCAAAGGAACCGTCCCTCTCCGTCTCGGTGATCAATGTGTGCCCTAAAGTACCAAAGCAGACGTCTTCTGTTTTCACATTCCTTCAGCCAATACGGCCTGAGGGGGTGATTTCAGATAGGACCCCTCCTCGCTGGGAACAATGGATCAATGGCGTGACTTTGCATGTTTCCCTCCGTAATTCATCGAATACCTTAGTGACCTGGGCTGTGTGGCCTGAGGACAGAGAGATGGATGGAAACAGAGAGAAAGAGAAAGGGACTCACAGACACACAAACCTACGCTGATGTTTGGTTAGTGGAGGAAAACATCATGATTTGGCTCGAAATACCAAAACCTTGTCGCCACATACATGGCTGGAAAATGTCCGAACGTCTCCTTAAAAATATCCAGCGGTTTCATCTTGAAAGCTCATGACATGAAAGTCAGCTCATAGAGATGCAATGTGAATGTTATATGACACCTTTTGTGGAAGTTAGAGCCCGACTGATGCTGATATTAGGGAGCAAAACATTATAATATCGATATATGAGCCAGTATACGCTCATTTTCTTTGCTGTGAATCCTCAAATGTGGTTATTAAACACTGACAAACGCTTGTAACGGAGGCAGGACATTTGACTTTATTGTCTAAAATGACTCTCGTGCACTGAAACAGTAAACTTTACTGATAATTTAATACATATAAATCACACTAATCATCTTTTTATGACACGTATACGTTTTGATGTATCTTTGGTTTGCAGAACCTGCCACCATTTTATTCTACAACTGGGCTGAATTTATTCTTCTAAACGTTCGTACATCTGTGTTCAAATCACAAGTGAACACAGACAAACATTTGCTCATTGGTATGTAAGAGAGCTGCATATCAGAAGACACTGTGTGTGTGTCTGTGTGTGTGTGTGTGTGTGTGTTTATACACACAGAAACATGAGACCGACTCTCCAATAGTCTCTATATGGGCTGTAATTAGTTCGGGGATCTGGGAGTCTATTGCTTCTACAAATGGTTATCGATCATTCAACAGGTGCTGAAAAAACAAAGTGCATTCCTGTGTGTGGGAACGCTTCTATTTATGTATCTGTGTACAGACTGGAAGGCCTCTGCATACGTTAATGCCTCTGTGTGTGTGTGTGTGTGTTTGTGTGTCTGTGTGTGTGTTGCCTCGGTGAGTGTGTGAAACAGGGCGGGGACATTAACCGGTGACATTTACAGCTATTGTCTCATCTGTCAGAGCCTCTGCTCGCTCTCTGGGTCTTTAATTTGCTAATTAGGCCACGAGACCTGTTTGTTTCAGAAGACCACAGCTGAGATTCTTATCTGCTTTACAAGATCGTTCCCTGAAAGGACGGTTTGCTGCGTGTGTCACACTTCATGCCTCAGCACAGGTCTGAGAGAAGACAAGAAGTCTGATGGTTTGGAGACGGACATGTTTTTATCTTGGTGACGGCGGAGGAGAGACTTAAAATAGTGATAGCTTTACAGCGAGATGCTTCACACTCAGTCTTCTTTTCCCTTTTTGATACATGAACACACAAACACATCTTCATAAGGATACAGTGTATATAGCGTGATGGTGCTGTGTAGACCTAAAAGTCAGTGCACACAGGATCATTACTTGGTTTGATAGTTCAGCCACAGGAATGTTTTATGGATCAGCAGGTCAGATAATAAAACTAATAACAGGGTCAGCCTGATCACTTTGGATCATTCTGGTTACTTGATGTCACAACAGTTTCTGCTGCAGCAGTCGAAGCTCAATGTCCCTCAATCATTACGCTTTAAAAGATGATGCTGCAGATATTCTGTATTTTCACGCTGTTAACAATCCTGTGAAAAACACAAAGGCAGCAAGTATCATCGTCTGTCTGCTGTCAGCGCCACTGCTGTCCAAACACATCTGAACATGTTGCTGCCATTTAGCACTAAACACAAGGTCCAGCTGAGGCTGATGGAAACATCAGTTTATCAGCTAATTGATCACGAATGCAGAATTAAAAATGTCACATGATATTGAAGCTCAATCAGCGAGTCAAACTGTTGCTCTGTGCAACATCTCCTGGTTTGACGAGTTAGTTTGTTGCACAGAACCATCTGGAAAGGTAGAAGAACTGTTCAGAAGAAGGCTTGCGATACTTGGCAGGTGATTGGATGAACAGTCTGTCCATCACTGTCAACCAATCAGATCCACAGAAGGAGAGCGCTTCCATCAGAGGATCCGTTTGGTGAATCAAACTCTGGGTCAGTCCAGAGAAAAGTGAAAACAGCCTTCAGTGTCGTTCTTTGTTCTTCTTCCAATGAAATAAACTCTCCAGTCCTGATAGCAGTGATGCTACAGCAGCACGCTAACATCTGGACGAGCCGCCATGTTGTTTTTCAAACCAACAGCCACTTCTCTCGCTGGCCGTCACATCCAAACCACAGCTGGAGCTGCCGGTAGTTCCTCAAGGGATGCTGATTAGGATCACGTGATACTTACGCATTGAGCTACCTCGCATGGTGGGAAATGTCCCTTCATTATCATAAATATCATAAATATTAAATATGTATGATAAATATTTATGACCCAGAGTTTATTTTCAATAAATCCAGTAAACACCTTCCTCGTGCTGTAAGTCACTGAAAATAGTCCCCAACAAAAGCACTGTTTCCTCTTGTTTAAGTAACGTTTGCTCAAAACTACAACTCATAACAGTTTGAGGGGGTTCCTGAGCCTTTATAAGAAATGAAACTATATAACTGTTAACAGTTTTTAAAGATTTACAGCTGCAGTGGGAATGAATTGTGCTTTGGGCTGAGAGCCACAGACAGGGTGGGCAGTCAGAGCCGAGCGAACACATTGTTCTGCTCTTTGATTTGTTCACAACAAGACAAATATAACCTGCTGATCCTTTGAGAGGAAGGACAACACTGACTCAAGTAATTTCTATTATGCAGAGAGAATTTATGTATTTGTGTTTTCGGCTCTGGTTTAAGTGAAGACGTAACAGTTCGGTGCAGGATTTAGTAACATTTATGTTTCCAGCTCCAACTCTTAATAAATAACAACTACAGATGATTTTCTCCCAAAATGTAATTATTTCATGTTGTCGAAATAAACTCAAAGACCCGGAAAAACAACATTTCTGTTGGTTTTTTTTCCTGAACTGTCTGAAGTGGGAGGGACTCCCAACAACTAAAAACACACCAATACAGTAAAACAACATTTGAATAAGAGATCTGATGACAGCTGGTGACGTATTTTAACATACTTAGCAACATGTATTTTCTCCATAAGTGAATAAACACGCTGTTCTCAGAGGAAAATAAGGTCCAGAACACTGTTTACATGTGGTGGACCCTGCCACCTCTCTAGCTTCAAACAAAGTAATAGTAACAGTATAAACTGTGTTGTCCTTTAAGGTCTGTGTGTTTATTCAGTGTATTCAGTCATGAAAACAAAGAGAGTTTGATTATTTAGTTTGTTTCTCAGCCAATGAAGATCTTTGTCTTCTTGTTCTCACATAAATTGTTGCTTATTTAATGAATATTACAAAAAGAGAAATACTTTGTACTGAAGCCACATGTTCAGAGGCTTTGTTGTAACTGAACTAATCTGAGCTGATGAATAAGGATAAAAAATATTTATTCATCCATCACCGAACGCTCAGTGAGAAATGTCACCAACTTGATTCTGTTGTTCAGACCTCAGATCTGTGATAGTAAGACGAGGACGGACCTCAGTACAGGAGCCTGTCAGTGTCTCCAGGGTGACGGTGACCTCGCTTCAACCTTCAGACACATGAGTTTTTATTGTCGAGCCTGAGGAGCTGAAAACTCGACCTAATGATGAAACCCTCTCTGGACCTCCTCCAGGTAGAGTCCACTCAAACTCAGCACCGACACGCTGAAAGGACGAAGTCAATGATGACCAGGACTCCCACCATTCACACACACACACACACACACACACACACACACACACACACACACACACACACACACACACAGACGCTCCTGTGTGTTTCCATAGGGTCGGATCAACACATTCACATGCAGGCAGACCGACATGTGAACGACCACATGGTCCAGTAACTAACTGATGTGTGTGCAGCTCACTGAAGACACGGAGGGAGATGTTTGCAATAAAAGACATCTCACTGTTTTTCTTCTTTCTTTATCTTCAGCTCCATTTTCCAATAAGTCCCTCCTCTCTCTCTGTTTTTGTATCTCTATTGTATCTCCTCTCCTCTCGCTGTCACACACACCATCTTTCCCTGGAGGCTGGGCTGGGTGGATCAATGCTACTGGCCCCTGCCTGCCTGCCTGTGTGTGTGTGTGTGTGTGTGTGTGTGTGTGTACACGTGCACTGATCAATGGTGATTACCTGAAACCCTCTGCTCTTTGTAATTGCGAAGTGAGGAGTGATTGGCACTGTGCCACGGGCCACTGCCATCAGGAATGCTCACACACACACACACACACACACACACACACACACACACACACACACACACACACACACACACACACACACACACACACACACACAGCTTTATGGCTGGTTGACTTCCATTGTTATTTTGGACTTGATGATGTATGTGTGCACGCCCGACTGAATACCAACTTAAAATGAACACGCAGCCGTCTGAATCAGATGACAGGAGGTCTTCTTTCATACGTGCTCCTCCTCGTTTCATCCTGTTTGTTTTAAAGTCGCTGTAGGGACCCCACAGAGCCGTGTCTGCATCTTCTACCATCCAGCATCTTCTTTTCTTCTCTCCTTCATTCCATCAAGAATCCAAACCCGACGTCTTCCTGCACCTCCCGGTCTGTCTGTTTATCCCCCTCTCTCATTATGAACTAAGCCATGTTGTAGTTACAGCTCTCCGCGTAGTCACAGACCAAAGGCAGCGATCTGGAGGTCACTTACAGCCAATCCTCTTACACTTCCCCCCAATCCCTGTTTAGCAGCTTGACTGCTTAAGCCTGGACCACTTTGCATGAGCGCTCCCTGGCAGCGAACAATGCCACCAGCGCTGTTTCCCTCCACAGCATTGTCTTATTTTGGTGGTGAGTGAGGCTAATTATGGTGTTTGGATTCAGATCCTTCTTTTGGTTCTGACTCCTATTTCAGCTCCGGTTGAGACATTGTTTGGGATGGCAAAGCATGCAGTCGCTGTTGTGTAAAGGCTTTTGTTTGGGGAGCAAACTGAATTATTTAATTGTAAAAATAACAATGAAAGAATTCAGAGCTGGTATTAACATCCATCCTGAGTGATCCAATCACATGTAGACAGCTTTACGCCCGTCAGTTCACTCCTGACGTTAACATACGTCTCCGGTCAACGCTTGTGACCAGATCTCACTTCCCCGCTCTTTTTAAATAAACACAAACATCACCGGAACAAAAAGACCCAAATAAAGAAAAATCTTCATGTAGAACATTTGCTGAATTTACAAGAAGGAACAAATAAGTCAGAATCAGTCAGAGACAGAGTTTCACACAGTTTATAAAGTGTCTCCAACTCAACAACTCACTACACTGACACATTTGTTAAGGGAGTCTGGGGACAAAGAAGTCGCCTACACTGGTTACTGTTTAGTGTATCTGTAAAATGTGACATGTTTAGATCAATAAAATGTTTCTTCTTTCATAAATTGAGTGTAAATGGTGAAATCAGTGTAAACAGTGTGTTCAAACAGCTGCTAAATGTTGGCAGGTCAGACTTTAGCACTTTAGACACAGAAGCAGACAGGCTGGTGCAGCCATGCTGCCACAAACTGACACTTTTTACAAGGAGACACACAACTTACTGTTTTCATTTAATGCTGAATTTACAAGAAGGAGACAATGATTCAGAATCTGTCAGAGACAGAGTTTCACAACATTTACAAAGTTTTACCCTAGGGAGTCTGGTGATATTGAGTTAATGGTTTATTTTATGTTTTGCATTTAATGCCGAATTCACAAGAAGGCACCAATGATTTAGAATTTGTTGTAGCCGTTTCACAAAGTTTGTTAAGTTTCTCCTCTTGAAACAACTCTTAAAATCAGACCATTTGTTAAGGGAGTCTGGTGATGTTATGGTTACTGGTTCAATGGTTGGATCAGTTGAAACAATGTCTTCACAAACATCTGCTGCTAACACAGATCAGACAGTATGTAATCCATTCTGATTGTTGTTGTGGCTTCTTCTTCTTCTTCTTCTTCTTCTTCTTCTTCTTCTTCCTTTAATGCGTTCCAGGACACATGTGCGTCACACTGCTAAAACAATGTGGTGACATTCGGGCCTGAAAGATCGATCAGTGTTCGTGCATCTTTGTTCTAATTCATTTCTACACTTGAAGATGGTATGTGTTTATGAGCCAAGCGGCAAATCTTCAAGAGCTTTTATCTGTTTTTAAAACTGAACAGGTTTTTATTCTTAACACATGTCAGATGACAGGAGAGAAAACAACACAGTACTGTTGTCTTCGGCTCATATACAGATACATTACATTTATAACGCTTTAAAACAATCTCAGTATTTGGCCAAAGTATTTAAAGGTTAACTTCACGATGAACTCGCAGATATCATAGATAAGAAAGAGCAGATTTCAGTTAAATCAAACTTACATGAAGGAATTTATCATTTTTAGTGATTAGTTATGCAGTTAAGGGCCGTCCACACCCAGAACAAGTGGACGGTCCACACTACAACTGTAACGACAGTGCTGACTTTACAGGTCCATCAAAAAGCTCGATTTTAACATTTTCCTATAGAATAATGCATATATCTATATACCATAATACTATTAATAACAGCAGCTTGGGGTTTGCAGGGGTTCAGGGAGGAGGCAGCCTCGAGGCTCCACCATATTTCTTTCTTATCTTTATCTTACAGGTGTCGCTGCCTTGGGCCGACCCTAAACCATTAGAGGGGAGGAGGTCCGCTGCTTCTCACACTGGACTTCCCCCAGACCCTGTGGGGGTGGTAGCTGGTGATTGGATGTTACTTGTCAGTTTGTAGCCAAACAGCTGATGAAAGAGCCAATGATGGTGAAGCATGAATAAGCAGCTGATGCCAATCAGTTACTCAAGCGTAGCTTCATTGCTCTGCCTGAACTAATGCTAAGCTCCATTTATGTCACACAGAATTACGCTGCGTCTAACAGATGCTAGATATTAGCGGCAAGGAACGGCGTCCTTCATCAGAATAAGAGTCTGCGGCTTGGCAGGAGAAAACGCCAGAGGGGCAACCAGCCAGCTGGAAGTGGCTGTGAGATCGGGTCAGACTTGTTGTTTGCGTCGGTGCTGACCTGAAGCCCAAAGGACTGATCCTCCGGGCTGAAGGTGCAGCACGTGACCACCCCGAGTTCACTCTGACTACTGTGAACTCTGTCCTCGCGTCTACTGTACAGAAGTGACAGAACGATCTTTAATAGAGTTTGAGCTAACTTCCAAAGTAATATTCAACAAAGCTAAACTGAATTAATCATCAACACACAACACACCAGAGAGAGAGGGAGGGAGAGAGAGACCCACTACTGCAGACTTGGCTAATCTGGATAACTACAATCCCTTTTAAGTCCTCTTGTTTACAGGAGAGAGGAGTCACAGCTCCCATAGGCAGCAGTGCTGGCAAGGTTACGCTCAGAATGTAATCTGGCACAGACGAGTGTTTATCTGCCTCAAACTGCACTCAGAAGTGTGATCTGTGGGATTACTGTGTGCAAACCAGGTCCTGACATCACTCCTTTCTTTCTCCGATCGGTAATTTCTCCAAGATTCTTACAACCGCGGTCGACGACTTGATTATTTTTTGCTGAAAACATGACTGAAGGAGGGAAAAGGTTGAGCTCACACAAGGACAGAAACATGGCTCCTCTTGGACTGGCTCTGTTAACTAACTGCCATTAGCAGCAACCACAGTAAATAACATTGTTCCTCTGTTGGTTGCAGCGTTGTCACATTACAGAAGCTCTAACTCTGCAGTCAGCAGCCGTCTCTCTGCTGTTGGCTTTGGTTGGTTCTTTCATGTCGTCTCTGAGCCAGCAGCTCAGACAGAGGACTGGTCGCCAGCGGCCAGCTGCTGGGGGATCGTGTACCTGTGAGACCTGCAGAAGGGAACTGGCTGTGTGTGAGAGTCAGCATGAGGTCCGAACAGATGAACCGAATGAAAGGCTGCTCTCTGGATTCATCTCCAGCTTCAGAACCACTGAAGAGTCACAACTGTTGCTATGCGGTCATATGAGGATGATAAACAACTAGATACCAGGAAGATCTGAAATAAAGGTTTATGTAAAAATGCCAGGTCGAAGCTACCTAAGAGCTAAGGCTAACAAACTAGCTGAAAAGTGAATCACCTCACACCTCACCTCACTTATTTTAGATTGTGGGATAGTTTGTGTTTATTTGAATCACTTTACCAGTTTGACCGAATGTTTATTTTTGCCCCAAACAGCCAGAATACATTACTGTACATTAGCTGTAAGCTAGCAGGAGGCGACAGGCACAGAGGGTGTGTGTGTCCATGTTCGTGTTCAGTTTAACGTCAGCACTCAGCAGAGACTGCAGTTCTCTCTGTTATCCTCTAGTGTCTTCACTTTTTCCATCTCTTCTCTGTATGTTGATGAAGTAAATCACTTTTTCCTCCATTCAGCTGTCAAATAAACAGAATGACTGTACAAGCAAGTGTGAAGCTGCCAAAACCCACTTTAATGCACTGAGGTTGAGAAGTGAGAGTGAAGATAAATCCACTTTTTAATCCCGTAAGTTTAGAAAAACAAACTCTGTGCTCTCCACAACTCCTCCATTATTCCTCCAGAGGCTCCGGCCTCTGCCCACGGCTGTCTCCTCCAGAGCTCGGTGGCTCCAGCAGCTGACTGCAGGTTAACGGTAACGTCTGTCCCTCCCCTCCCGTCTGTTAGTCCAAATCGCAGCACAGTAAGCCATATTACGTGTCCGATATTTGCAACTCCACAAACGCGGACAGGAGTCGAAGATCAGTGACTGGAATTAGCTGAGGTGAAGCCCAACAGACAGCTGGCGGCTAGCTGTCACTCAAAGTGGTCACACAAATTATAATAATACAAAATTAATATAATTTATATGAGTGAGTGATATATAAAATTCACCCCCGGACAGTTGTCATGAAGGGATAAATTAGGTTTATCAGGCTGTAAACATGTTAATG
The DNA here is from genome assembly GCF_040436345.1 of Pagrus major. Classification (NCBI taxonomy): domain Eukaryota; kingdom Metazoa; phylum Chordata; class Actinopteri; order Spariformes; family Sparidae; genus Pagrus; species Pagrus major. The sequence continues at coordinate 1,217,922 of NC_133220.1, read as the reverse complement.
TTTGCTGTAAAGTTGGGGATCGACTCACTTTTGGAGCCTCAAGTGGCCGTTCAAGGTACTGCAGCTTGAGTTGGCCCCCGGACCGACGCTTGTACCAAACCGACTTCTTAGCCAGCCGAGAGAAAACAGGGCTGTCTGAGCTGCATCAGCTCTCACAGAGAATAATTCAGTGTGGTATGTTCTTGATATGGGATTGTCATGCAGAGTATACAGCCATGTTGACTTCACAGCTGTTTTGACGTGAGAACACAAAGAAAGATATAAATATTTAATCAAACTGCACTGATTCCTGTTTCAAAGAAAGCTCGGCTGCATGGTCATTCTCTCAAGGACAACACTGATGAATCACATCAGCCTGATGTATTGATTCAGTGTAGCATCAGAGAGCATGATCTAATTAGGAGCAGCTGTATCTTTGTGATCATCTAATAGCTGCATCAGTTCATCACCCGGCCTTGATATTGATGTATGTTAACATAATTTATGTATGTGTGTATATCTGCTCATGTGATCGTGTGTGTCAGTGATTAAGATGTCACCTTTTTTTATGATCAATCAAACAGACACGTCATATCATCAATCAATGCTCGTTTAATTCTGTATGTGTCGGAGGCGTCCTGACATGTTTACAGACGACGGATCTGTCTATCGCCTGAAGCTGCCGGAGTGACTCCAGTAAACTTGATCCAAACTTATTCTGATCTCAGTTTTTTGGGACAGAACGTGTCACTTTTCTGGAGTTCCCCCAAATCCAAATGGGTTTGAGAGTGAAGAGCGACACCAGACAGACGCTGGCAGAAATCTCTCTCCAAACTTCAGATTAACACCTATCAGGCTCGAGGCCCGTCTGCAGCGGCTATGAGTCCATCAACTGTCTTCAGTTAGTCAGTGTGAGGACTTGTACATGCTGTGCACACGTGAATGGTCCAAACTGTCCTCCATCTTCATTTATTGATTCCACTCTTAACAAATAAAGTGTCCGAGTGGCCAAATGAAAAAGTGCTTTCATTCTGACGGGAAGAGAAATAAAAGCTAGTTTTCTGTCTGAAGGTGAGCGAGGCGGAGGTCCTTCAAACATTTTCTTCCAAAACGTGTTTCTCAGGTGATGTTTGACGTCTTTTGAGCGAGTGAAAAAAACTGAATCTGTATATTTAGACATATTTTTGTGACTGTTACAGACGAGATAATACGTGAAAATGTCCTCTTAATATTACCTCCATTTTAAAACAATAAACATAAATTATGTGAGTGTTTCCATTATTTTTATACGTAGTATTATCATAGATTTTATTTGTGGTGACAGCTTCAGTCTGGAAAATGCATTAAAGGAAAAGTTCTACATTTTGGAGCATATGATTGTTTCCTTGAGGTCAAACATGGAGAGATGTTTGTTGAAGCTCTTCTACACAGGCTGCTGTTTACTTTAAATTTAATGTATATCTATGTACATATAGGTGTGAGTGCATCTGTCTGTCTGGTGTATTATGTCCTGTGTAATACTGGTTGTATTATTCAATAAGAAATACACCAGGTTCACACCACTTTCATGTCTGCACAGTAATTATGAAGCTACAGCCAGGAGATAGTTAGCTTAGCTTAGCTTAGCTTAGTTTAGCTTACAGAATGAAAACAGGGGGAAGCAGCTCGCATGATTCTGTCCCAAGGTCATTTTTGGAAGAAAGCAAATTGATATTGATATTGATATTATTGATAATTGATATTACAAACTGTATACAACTTCTGTCAGATGACCAAGAGTTTTTCTTTTAAAGGAAAATAAAACTGATAAAATGTGAGACTTTATCTTCAGTGACATTCTGACAAAGCACCATCACATAGATTTTATTTGCAGTAACTCTAGATGAACAGTTTGTTTAAATATTTAAAGGTATGCACCTTTGCACATTAAAATATATTTTATATTATATATCTATATGTACCTTGACAATCTACCAATCGGAATTAGTAATCAGAGAAAACATACGTGACGGGAGAAGGAAGTCGTTCATGATGCCGGATACATTTTTATAAATGCAGATTAAGAAGCGGGAGCTCGTCTACAAAGATGTGTTTGCACCTTTGAAGAAGCAACAGATGTGCACTGGCTCAGACCCTGAGGCTTCACATACCAGAGGTCTGGGCCAGCAGCACTGAGAGCCCTGTCATCCACAGAGCAGCGAGGAGTGGAGAGCAGATGGGCCGGGGTGTGGAGGGACGGAGAAGAGTGAATATGTAGGGAGGGGACATGCTGTGCAGGGATTTCGAGACAAGGAGGAGGACTTTGTAGTGCGTGCTGTGTGGACCTGGGAGCCGGTGCAGGTGCTGCAGGGACGAGGCAACGTGCCAGCAGGCTCAGTGACAACTGTCACAGCTGTATTCTATACATATTGTAATCTATGGTGAGTACAAACTGAAAGGAAAACAGCATGATGGTGCTAAAATGAGCCTGTTGCAACTTGACGTTTCTTACGTGCTGATGGTCTGGTTACCACCTGGTTAGGATTAGAAAAAACATCATGTTTGGCTTCTTGTGCAGAGAATTACCAATAAACATGTAATATGAACATATGACACGTTTTGTCGAATTATCAATATGTTATGTTGCCTATGATACATATCTGAGGTTAGCAGAGATGTTAACTGCTAACATCTTATCCTGGCGCTGCGCTGGTGATTCCAGTGATGACTCAATGATGCAAAACCCACACTGAAATATACATTCAAGAGTCAATAACAGTTTGATTTCTGTGTTTTTCTCTTCTTATGCATTTCTTTATAAAATACATTTGTGGTGATTTTGAGTTACTTAGAAATATAATGAATTTTCCTTGATGTCTTTTCATTATCTCAGTTCTTGTTCTTAATTACTCCACTGTGAAGAAAACTTTTTCAGGTAGCTCAAATGTTTATGAGAAGTATTTTTCCTCAGAGCCATTAAACCCTGGAGCACGTTCTCCTCTGTGATTATTGGTACTTGCGTGGTGTGGTTCGGTGCAAAGCGCGGCCTAATCAGCGCTGAATGCCCTCCTGGTTGTTTTTGCTACACATGAGCTCGTGCCTCTCCAATCACCTGCGCTCTCATTAAGCAGCCATTGTGCCGAGGCCGGGTTCAGGAGGTGGCTGGATAATTGACAACAGTTCAGTCTAGATTAAAAACTAAAGAGAGAATGGATCCTGATTATCTTTTCCTCCTCCACCATTTTGCAATCTGCAGCACCATTAGTTCTCTGCTCATGTCACAACCTTTGTGTGTCACCTTCATAAATAATGAACTAATTTAGCATGTATGTAACTGTATGTGTGTTCAGAGAGTGTGTGTACATGACGTGTGTGTGTGTGTGTGTGTGTGTGTGAGACATCAATCCGTCACAGAGAGGACTCACATTCTCTTATGAAATCAAATTATGTGCGACCACACAGTACATGAGCTTGTTACTGTGTGTGCAGGGTGGCAGTGTCACAGTGATGGCGGCCATTTTGTGCCCTCCTCTCCTTTGACCCGTGAAGAGACAGAAAGGCATCCTGGGACCTCTGACTCTCTGCCTGCAGACTGGAAACACGACAACACAGTGAAGAGGAGAACAGTCACTTCTGTCACCTTTGTGTCCTTTAGAAGTTTATTATTAACACTCAGGTTGAGGAGGAGATTCGGCGATAAATGATGTGTTTGTTTGTCAAATTGTTAAAACTGTTTATGGTTTAAATGATAAGTGGTTCCCATTTAGTCTGTAGCCTCAGGCCCTTCACTGCACTGTGTTTTCCTTTCAGCTGATTTATAAATAAAGTGTGTCTATTTGTCTTATTGCCGACCAAAAGCCATGTTGTTGTTGCTCGCTGTTGGTTTACAGCATCGCCTGGGACGTGCGTCAATCAATGACAGGGATGTATTGATTATAGTTTGACAGACAGACTAGGCGCACAATTGTGGGAAAAAAAACAAAACATTTTTGAATGTCTGATAGCTCACACAAAACATCCTCCTCATCATCATAGTTTTTATTATCAAAGATCTGTCTGTAGCTCGTCATCGTCTCGGCTTTGTCGTGAAAAAAAAGGTGAGTGACGAACATTTGTCATCATAGTTTTCTAAACAAACCATCAATCCAAGAAGGTTTTTATCAAACAGACACAGAGACAGTCACAGTAACTGAATAATAAAATAAAGATTTTATTAGAAAGAAATTTGGAGGCCTGTACAGGATCTTAAATCTTACGTGCTCAGCATGGGTCACTCCACTGGGAATCAAACCTCTGACCGTGAGAGTGTCGGTGCCTTGCTCTACCCGCGGAGGCTTCACACACCTGCAGGAGAAAGAAAACAAAGTGTTTCAATGGAGGCTCGTGGGTCTAAGAGAACATTATTTCCACCCACACTGCAGCAGCACTGAGAACAACAAGCGCAGAATATGTAAGCGACTCCTAAATGAGACGTGTTTTTGAATATAAAGGTCATATTGTTTGTGTCACTGTTGTTGTTCAGTGGCAGCCTTGCTTTGGAGGAGCTATCAGTGTGAAGCTAATAAAGGCTCCTGCAGAATTATCTGTCCCCTGATTATATGTGGTGAGCAGCAAGGCCAAATAAAGCTATCTGTGTGTTTGTGTTTGTGTGTGTGGCTGGCTGAGAGTCCATGTGACTTATCATTGAGTGTGTGTGTGTGTGCGTGTGAGCTGCATCGAGATCAGAGACTAATAATATCTTAGTAGAAATAGCTTTTAGCTGGCAGCAGGAAGGAGCCTTGAGATAACGTATCAGTAGCAGTGGGCTGTATGGTAATGGCTGACAGATGTATGTGGAGTCAACTCCTAAAGAGCTGCAGTGCATCAAACCTGACACTCACATTCATTACACCTGTAGACACCCAAACACACCTCTACATATACAGCCAGGTGCTATAAACACGTGTGTATGGATACGTTGGTGTTGGAAGAAGGACTCTGATTCTTTATTTAAGTTAATAGACCAGTGCAACAATGTAGAAAATACTCCAGTACTTCACAGTATTAAAGCCCTGTATCCAAAATGTTATTTAAGTAAAAGTATTTTCAGAACGTAATTAAAGTACCCGAAGTAAAAATACTAAAAAATGAAAGTGTCTCATGTGACTGACATGATGATGAGTTTATAAATGCTGATGCATCAATGTCAGAGCAGCATGTTACTGTTGGAGCTGCTCCAGGTGGAGACACTCTGAACTAATTTGTATACAGTTAGCTGGTTTAGTCCAGTGGATCCAAGCCTCTGGGTTGGGCCCCTGCAAAGGGGTCACCAGATAAGTCTGAGGGTCGTCAGATGGTTGGGTGTCCTCCTTCGCTTCAGGCTGTTTGGCTGCCAAACGGCCGACCGCAGTTTGATCACTGGATACTTTTAAGGACACCTGGAGACTTTTTTGTCGATCCGTTTTTGTCGCGGGCGTTTTTTAAGGAGACCTGCGGACATTTCCAACGTTTTTTGTGGCGTTTTTTGTGGAGAACATCATGGTTTGGCTCAAAATACTCTAACCAAGTGGTGTTTGTGCCTCAACCTAACCAGAGTATGATTACAGTGTTGTGACAAAAGAGAAAGAGAAAATTCAACCAAAACAAACAAAGTTGCAACATAAAGAAACTTTCAGTTTGAACTTGTGTTTGGTTTTGCACAAACGTACTCAGCTAACATTTATTTTGGCGTCTGGGTTTGTATTTCCACATGTAGGTTTTAACATGTGAACAGAAAATAATGTGACATCAGAAATGTGAGGAATTTATATTTTCACATGTGAATTACGTACATTTGCTTTCAATGTTTTGGACTGTCATCTTTGCTTATTTGTGAAATATTGGATAATTTGACCTAGAAATAAAATCATCTCACACACACACACACACACACACACACAGCACACACACACACACACACACACTCAGAGGCTCATCTCATTTTGTTGAGTGCTTAGTCCAACACAAACCTGCACGTGTGAGGGAGGGCTGGCCGGAGGTTTTGTCACTGCATGTCTTTGAGAAATAGGATCAGAGAACCATATGTGATGCGTCCTCTCATGTGGCTCTTGGCTCTCATCATGAGAAGTGTAGCAACACGATGTTGTGCTGGCTAATAGCTACCAGTAAGGATTCATTAGGGACTTATCGACAGCATATACGACACCGGCCAAAACCATTAGGCATAATAAAGTCAAGGAAAGCTAAAGTGGCTCTAGGCCAGCCTGTTATACTGGTAACCATTATAGCGCCCTGCATCTACGCTCCATTAGTGAAGCCGTGGCTAAAGTGGATTGGTCTTTCTCAAGTGAAGTAAGACTTGGCTGCAGCAGCTCGTCGTGTATCTGTACACGTCTCATGTTTCCACTTTCACTTATTACAGACCGCCTTGTTCTTCTTATTGTCATCACCAGCGTACGCTGTTGTTCTGGTGTTCTTTCATACAATAAACCTCTGCAGTCACACTATACTGATCATTACTTTGGCTTGTAAATGCTGTGATACTCTCAGGTTTTTGAGCAAAAGGATCCAAATTTAAGTCAGGTCAGCAGATAAAAGGAACAAAAAGCCAGTGTTAACAAAGTAAAGCTGAAACCAAACAAAAACTAGCGGGCGACAAAAGCTGAGAAAATAGGCAGATCTAAACCGAAGAACTAAAGGACGCAAGAAAATACAAAAAATGAAATTAATACAAACGGATAGAGCGCAGGGAGCAAAAACTGACAACTGACGGAAGAAAAACACCGACAGGGACAAATCAGGACAATCACAGCAGCAGGAAAGAGACAAAGACAGGAAGTGAAGTGAGGAAAAGACTCCTTCAACATAAAACAGGAAACGTGTCTCCATCATTGTTCTTATTTTGGCCTCATGCTTGGCCGCTGTTTGTACTAACTTTTGTTGTAATTTCTTAATAATTCAAATGATCATTTTAATAATAATAATACAGACACAAATGCATCACAAATCTTTCTAATAGATATTCAATGTTTTCTTGCCTGATTTTTCTTGTTGCGTGCAGAGAAAACGGAACAGATGCTGAAAGGATCGCTGCAGATTGAGAACCAGTCACGGAGCATCGCACCAGGGCGAAGTGCAATCTGAACAGCCCGGTGGGTCAGCAGGGGCGGCGAGAGGAAGTACGTAGTGCTCGGTGTGTTTTTGGACGGAAGTGCAGAAGCTCGCAGACACGCAGAAGTCAAAACAAATGTAACAACTGTATTAACTTAAAACATGTATTTCAACTATAACTGTAACGACCTCTTAGCTATGAGATGCTACAACACAAACTAGCCGACGATTGTCTTTCATTTTAAATATTCAATACTGCATACATGAAATAATGTTCCAGTTATTTTATGCCAAGATGTGTAATCGTCTGCACAGAGGACAGAGGAGATCTGCAGGGAAACAGAGGAGGAGAAAGACGGACAGACTAGAGAGGAGTGATGATGAAGTGATGAAGAGGAAGAAGAGAGACTGAAGAAGAGGAGAGACTGAAGAAAAGGAGAGAGTGAAGAAGAGGAGAGACTGAAGAAAAGGAGAGACTGAAGAAGAGGAGAGACTGAAGAAGAAGAGAGACTGAAGAAGAGGAGAGACTGAAGAAAAGGAGAGACTGAAGAGGAGGAGAGCAGGAGACAGGAGGAGAATGTGACTTTGTCCTCCAGAGCTCAGAGCGGTTCTGCACCGCTACTCTGAGCAAATAGTTTGGATTATTACTGCCTGCGTGTGTGTGTGTGTGTGTGTGTGTGTGTGTACCTGAGAGGAAGTGCACCCACACACATGCACATATTGTGAATCTGTGTTTGTTTTCTGTGTGTACATTTACTTTTATGTATGCTGTATGTGCATCTGTTCTGTGTTTTCTCACTGTCATACAGATTTCTGTGCACGCGTGTGTGTGTGTGCGCGCGTGTGTGCGTGCGTGCGTGCGTGTGTGTGTCGGGTGCAGACACCACAGTCCTAGTAAGGGGAATACTAGCTGTCACCCAGAGAGCTCAGCAGCAGCTGCTCTAAATTAGAGCCAAATCAGGTCTTCTAATTGATATTCCCAGGATCCCTGGCGCTCTCTAATTGGTGTACCTGTGCCCTGATTGGTTACCTGATTATAATTGATTAGTTGGCTCAGCTGGCCCAGGACACAGAGACAATGGATAAATTTGCAATCGGCCATCGGGGACGTAGCCATGAAGCAGGGAAGATGAGAAATCTGCTCCGAGCCACGCTGGCATTTAAATGGCAGATAACGGCCCTTCTTAACCCTTCGTTGATCCGCTCTGCTCCCGGGCACGTATAGCATTTTTATCATGGTTAGTCTAAAGTTACGGAGCTACGACGACGAGACACAGAAACCAGGTGGAGCTGACATTTAAACCAGATAGCCACGATCTACCCTTTCTCAACAATCTTATACCTGAGCAGGATCGATCGTTTCAGTTAAATCTGCGCTCTTCAAAATGACAGATCTGAACTGTCTCTCTCGAGCTTTTATGTGTTTGTTTTTACTAATGGATTTAATAAAATGTATTTTTAAATCAGTCCCTTGAAAGTAGTTGAAGCAGGGTTTTACATTTTAACTGCCTCAGAGATGCTGTGTGACTTGACATTACTTTAGTTTTGCAGGATGAGATTTTTAATGATGTCTGACTAACAAGCCCCTAAACTAAAATTATATAAAATAATAAAATGAAATTAGAATATTTAAAGATGTAATACATAAGATTTCTTCATTGTATAGACCTTGGATATTTATGTTTGTTGAGTTGTGTTCTTACATTATCCCAGATGTTTTCAACACTGTTCAAACCAGAGAAATCCAAGTTTCCTCAAAGTAACGGAGAAACTAAAACATTACCTCGTCTATAACCATGTGTGTGTGAGTCCCATCAGAGAGGTCATCAGCAGACAGATTACTTTACTGTACATCAGCTGTAAGCTAATGAGCAACGGTTCCCACCAACAGTGTGTGTGTTTGAATTCGGGTCAGCCTCTGAGTGAAGTCAGCACTCAGCAGAGACTCTGGTTCTGGTTCTGGTTCTCTCTCTCCTCTCTGTGACGTTACGTTCATGAAGTAAAGTCATTTCCCCTCCAGTTAATCTGCAGACATGAAGTTTTTGTTTCCAAACTGCTGTTATATGATAATAAATGAGTGTAGTTCAGGTCTTTACACTGTAAATATTGGAGATACTGATTTATGAACTTGAACACAAGTCCTGGAAATGAACGCTGCAGAGATTACAGTCTCTACAGGCTAAAGATAGATGCATTAGCATTAATATGCACATGGACGACACACATCGCTGACCCTGTTTACATCATGGCTAAATGGACTGCATGTTAAATAATCCATCACATGAGAGGATGTAAAGAGAACAAGAGAGTCTAAAAGGAG